>NC_043002.1:40106845-40406845 GCF_006345805.1 Octopus sinensis | reverse complement strand
GATGAGGATTTAGTTGACTTTTTCAAAGATGAAGTCTATAAAGCCACAGAAGGAAGACCCACAAAGGTGAAGCATTGAATATTTTTATTTCATATTAAATTTATCTTCAAATGTTCAAGTTTTGCTTTTGACATTGACAATAATGATTTCAAATTTTGACACAAGGCAAGAAATATCGGGGGGGGGGGGTAAGTTAATTGCATCAATCCCAGTACTCGACTGAGACTTATTTTATCGACCCCAAAAGGATGAAGGCAAAGTTGACCATGGTAGAATTTGAACTCAGAATGTGTATATGGATGAAATACAGCTAAGCATTTCACCCAATGTGCTAACAATTCTCCCATTAAAGCTTATAAGCAATTACCATGTATTGGCTAAAGAAAATAGTCTATTATTGGGGCATATAAGCCCCTAACAGAAAAAGTGGGTATTATTATGCATGGGAATTGAACCTACACCTCTTATATTCATGATAAGTGTGCTAACCAATTACACCAGCCTATTTACCAAATATTGACAATAGTAAACACAGTCAAGTAGTTTAATTAGAATTCGGGCTGGTTTGTCATTAGGATACAAGCTTTGTAAATAAGTAATTTGTATCCTAACATTGATGTTTCTCTGGCAAATAATTATGATTAACCCAATCAGCCTAATTCAAGTTTTGTACCATGTAATGTATTGCTCTAAGCAAGTGTCCTTCATAATTAGGTTGTTTCATTGAGTTGAACTCACAGCTAAGTCCTGTTCAGGCAGACCAATGGTTAAAGATATTCCATTTTTGATTTGCTATTCCTAGCAGTTGTTCAATCATACTAAGGCTTCCCATTTGACTTGTTCATTTGTATGTAAAGCTTGGAGAGTCCATCAGGTTCGTTTGTCATGTACATTCCCCCCACCTTCTGAGCATGAGTTACTGAGTTATAGTACTCCTTTAAACTGTAATTATTTAAAAAATCTTCTGTATAGTATGTGCATTGCTGACCCTATTGTCTAGGTTTATTACTGATCATACGTTCTGTAGTTTAGTATGAATTTCTAAATGATGAGTTTTAAGTCAGTTGTGGAAATCATTTAAGTGTTTATTTACACTTAACATTGCTTACAAATATATGCATATCATTTTGTTACTTAGTTAGACCATTGAAACTTGATTGCAAGCTTTCAGTTTATGCAATTACTGAAGTCTAATTTTCTAAAACTATTGACCTTTTATTCTACTGGCATACTTGTTACTTCAATGAATGTAAGCTAGTCCAGTTAAAATTCTTTCTTCTGATAACTCTGCTTACTGTAATGTAACTTTTGTAAAAAATATATATATATTCTAAACTTGTTTCTTGTTTCTATAACAGACTAGTTAAGTTAGCTATTCATTTATTCTAAATTGTTTAGTTTAGTCATGTTCACACTTTTTCTTTCTCTTCATAGTTAACACCAGAAAAAGTGATCAAAGCTGTTGTTGACTTTGTTAGAAAACTACCTTCTGTTGATAATTTGGATGTCATCGGGGAGGAAGTTTTCAAGTAAGTAGATAGTGAGATTTTATTTTACTTACAAGTCATGAATGAATTGTTAACTTTCAGCTTTGCTTTTACAAATCTTTTGTTTTATTGTTGTAATTAAATGTTTCATTTGTAAATCAACTTGCATGTCTTCAATAATGTTTTTTGTTTAAGAATTGAATTTTAAAGATGAAACAGATTTACAGTGGATAAGTTTATCTTCATGTTAACTAACTTATTCAAATGTCATAAGGTTATATTTAAAATCTATAGCCTGGAAGGTGGAACCTTCACAGCAATGCATTTTCAAATAGGTGTTCCAGATAACCTGGTGGTGTCCTTCATCCTTCCAGATATGGATATCAGTTTAGTCACTGATCACCCAAACATGAGACAAATTGTTCAGGTTATGTAGTGCCAGGAGCATAGAGAGCCTGACCTGTTAGCATTTAGTTTAACCCTAGGCAAATACAAACCAGTTATATTGATATATCTAATTTAAACCTAGACGATTCATTCAAGGTTTCATTAAGATGTGGCTAGGGATCAGAATAGAAAAGCTGAATGTTCTCATTGTCTATGTTACAATTTTCAACATCATCACTTCCACCCTCTGTTGGTTTGAATTTGATAAGTTTTCCATATGGTATCTCCTTGTTTGCCTTAATCCTGTAGCATTTCATTCATGAAGCTTTACACTCACATATCTATTTGTTTCTTTGCAAGTTAATGTGAATGCAATATTTAATAAAGTATTTGAAAGTTTCATGTAATAGCTATATTTTAAAAGTTCAGAAATGTGAATGGGTGGGTTAGTTGGTTGGTTAAAGTGATATGCTTTTGACTCATTTCCTTTCCTGTCATAGGAATTACATTATAATCTCTAAGTCAATTGATGTTACCAATAAAATTGATGCTTCAACAGTTTATGGAATTGACTGTAATTCATCATATAAATTTTATTAAAATACACCTTGGGTGTCGTTTGTAGCCCTGGTCCAACCAATGCTATGTCGGGGAATTTGGAAGATAGAAACTATAGGATGCACATGTACTTTATAGAAACACTCATGCATATTTATGACATTGGATAGAATGCTTGGCACCCACTTAGCTAAACTTTGCCTTTCAGGGTTGATAAAGTATCAGTCCAGGGTGGTTGATTGGTAGACCATTTGTAATGTCGTACAAAATGCCTTGCGACATCTCATTCTGTTTTGCTTTCTGAGTTCAGATCCTGCCTCTTGTCAGCTGAGAAGTAAGGGGAACAAATCCTTTGAGATCTGGTAAAATTGATAGACTTGGGAAGTCCGTGCTGGTGGCACATAAAAGCACCCTCTACACTCTTGGAGTGGTTGGCATTAGGAAGGACATCCAGCTGTAGAAACTCTGCCAGATCAGATTGGAGCCTGGTGCAGCCATCTGGCTCACCAGTCCTCAGTCAAACCATCCAACCCATGCCAGCATGGAAAGCGGACGTTAAACGATGATGATGATTAACATTTAAACTGGCTCAAATATCCTACCTGTCTTCTGTTCAAATTGGCCAGGTTCGGCCTCTCATATCTACCATACAATGTCATTCTAAAAGTGTACAACCACATCATTGAAATCTCAAAATTATGAGATAATACCCAATTAATTCAAAACCACATGGATTAATAAGCAGTACATTTGACAATAATCTGAATGCTAAAGGGTTAATCAAGAGCACTTCCTGAATGAACAATGTGCATTATTCCATAAAGTGTGGCTGGTCCTACACAAGCGTTCATCTCTGAAAATGCATCTTGTGAGTAGTCTAACACCTATGTTGAAAAGCCCTTTGAATCTAAAAGAAAATGGATAGATTCTGAAGATTATGCAATAGCTTTCTTTCAAATCTGTGTTGATTAGATGCTTCTGGTATACATTTTGAAAATGACTTATTTCATTTTTTATCTTTATTGACATTTAGATAGGAGGTTTATTCTTAAAGTTTTCTCTTAAGATTCTTTCATGGTGTCTTGAATGTGTATGTTTTGTCACTGATAAAATATGTTAGAAGAAAATGTTTTATTTTGTTTGGGGATTAGTCTTTTAAGCACATGATCTAGTTAATCTTATTGTACAATTAAAAAAACTCTTCCTTGCTTACATAAATTGAAAGGTTTTCTTAGTTTTGCAGTAATCCTCGGAGATCTAAATATTAAAGAGATAAACATTAAATCTTTCTATAGTTTTGTCCCCTATTAAACACTTGAAGAATCTTATTTGCTTCAGTTCCCTTATTCAATGATGTATTTCTTCTCAGGAATTTAAAAATAATGATGTATTTCTTCTCAGGAATTTTAAAATAATTTGCTGACTTAGTATGATTTGAAAGAGGGGGAAGTCTGTATTTTTATTATTGCAACTTATGTTAACATTGAAAAGGATATACTAAATGAAGCAGTGTATCAGTTTTATACTTAGATATTCTTTATGCATGTTTTGAATTATTGCCATTGTAAATGCTGTGTCACTGGAAGCATAAAATTGTATCTTTCTGGATCTGTTTGGGTATCTATTGATTTTGTTGTCATGTAAGTTATTGAAGCTTAACAGAAAGAAGAATTTAAGAGGCGGTTAGGCTGTTGCAATTTCTATGTTTTTGCTTATAAGAGGTTCTTGACAGGCAAGGCGAGTAGGGACTATGGTAAAAGAAAACACCTATATAACATAAGATATTGTTCATCACTACATATATTAATTGGTATATTAAACTGGTGGGGCTGTGATAATACTCTACAAAGAAAAATTATAGGAAACGCTAAAAGAATGATTAAATTGAACTATATTTCATTTCACTGTGCACAAATTTCTTAAGTTGTATCTATAAAGTGTTTATAACTATGTCCATAAATCCTCTCATAGCAAGTAATATAGTGCTCATCTTATTGGAATGTTTCTTGTTTTAGTGTAGTATTTTCTTTAGCTATATCTAGCAAAATATTTAAGAGTATATTTTTAATGATTATTTAACATAAAATTTAGTATTTGAAAAATTAGTTATTTAGTTCATTACTGGCATTGGCTTTGAACTGTGGACAAATAATAGTTATAGATTGCAATTTTTTTTTCTTAAAGCAACAGTTGCTTTGAAAGCATTTTAAAATTGAAAAATAAAAGGTCTTTGTTATTTTCATTTGTGTTTATTTTTTCAGAGACTCTGTTAAAAATAAACAAGAACTTGTTACAAAATTGAAACAAAGTGTCCAGTACTATTTAAATGGTACTCAAGATGGTTTCCTGAAATATAAACCCAGAGTAAAAAGTGAGTGCTGCCTATTCTTTAATTTGAGAAGTAAAATGGCTGTGAGATTGTGTTTGTTAAGGTACCATTATAAAATCAGAACTTAATATTAACTTTTGTGTTGTGCCTTTGAACATGGTAATTCTACTTGCTCCAGTGTTTGCTTGACTAAAATGTACCTACAGCTGAATAGCTAGTGGTAAGAAGGGCTGTAAATGCAGTTATTTTGTTCTCAATAATACTCCACATCCCAAAGTCACATGGAATCAGGTTGGAGAGTTAATAGACCAGATTTCAATGGGAACATTGGCAGTTTCACCTTGAAATAATCCTAATCTGAACCTGTGCTAGTGCAGAGTTTTCAGATAGACATAACTTTGCTTGAACCTAAGTCTTTGCATGCAAAATATTGACTCTTAGTTTACAGTACTCCTAAAATGATATAGCATTTTGAAAATGGTCTTGATGCCCTTTTAGCTTATAACTTCTCCCCAAAATTGTGACCTTAGAAATCAATATATTGTAACTGATTCATTTTGATACAGTTATTTGATAAACTCTTGAGTTATGAACACCATTATAACCTAAATATATGAGATTTTCAGTTTACTTTTAAAAAAAAAGGTGTTTATATATATATACTTAGGTATTGTGAACTTTCCCCTCATAGATAATAGATGAGGGTTTTGCAACTTCTTGCTGAACAACTTGTGCAGATGATTTGGTTATAGTGATCAAATGTTTGTGCTCTGCATTTGCTCACTCTTTTCATCAAGTCAACATTACCAGTAGAGGTGCATGGTGTTGAAGTGATTCAAGCAGTATGAGATGAAATGCTTTGCTCAAGAATACAACGCATGACCTGGTCCAAGAATCAAAACCACAATCTTGTGATCATGAATCCAATATCCTAACCACTAGGCCACATGTCCTTACCTATATTAGATATAGAGCTTTTAAAATCAATAAAATCCAATCCAGCTTAATATATTATATGGTTAATTGTAATTCTTTTATAAAATACCACCAGTACAACTTTTTGAATCAATGATATTGGAGAGGAAGTGTGTGGTCATTCTTTGATGTTTTTTCATTATTTCATTTTCTTTAGTAAATGGTCTTCCACAACAAACTGGCAGCTATCTTCAAAATGGCCAAAATAAATCTGATACAAGTGTAAGTTTTTAATGTATTGTTCATTATTTAAATTAATTTATTAAATATTCTGATTAGTAGTTGGCTAATTGTATGAACATTTAAAAATATATTGTCTGTTAAATCTATAAATTATGATAAACTTGACATCAGTTAAAACTATAGTCAGGTAATTGAAGACTTAATTTTATATGGTATTGAATTAGCTGAAATTAAAGCTTTTTAAAGTTACTAAAATTAAAACAAGTTTTGTTTTTTCACAGTTGGAATAAGTAACATTTTGCAGTGTTGTACCTAGAAAAGTTTGTTCTTGTTACATCCTACTTTCCCTGACATAACTCATTTTTCACACCTAAATATTATTTAACCCTTTTGTTACTATATTTCTGACCAAAGTACACCCCTCATGAGTTTCACTTAAATTCTAAAATAATCATGAATTTAGACTAGTTTCATTAAACAACTGTAACTTTTTTACTTATCAACATATTGTGATTTTTGGGACACAATTGAAGAAAGGGTTCTTTATCAATTCTATTGTATAACTTTTATCTCAAAATGACTCTATTTACGGGTAAATACAGGTAAACTGAACAAATTATAGAAATATATTTTGTTTAAACATTACCATAGAAAATGAGTCATAAGCTAATATTCAATTGGGTATGCAATAAAATTTTAATATAGAACTGTGCACTAGGTTACCAGTTGAATTTAATGCATGTAAGAGCAGGTAAAATAAAATGAAATACTGGAATTTGTTTTTGAAGAAAGCTAGAAAATTAAATACATCAATTTAATGAAATATACTCACATACATGAATACTCAAGAACATATATAATAAAGATTTACAATAGAAATTAAATCAAAACTTGCCTCTCGCCTTACATGCAAATTAAAATTACAAATAAATAAAAAGTAAAATCTAAATAAATTTGAAAAATATTGATACAATCTAATCATGCATATATAAAATATTCACAGAATATTTCTATCATGGAAACTTGTAAAACATCCCACTCTATATACTGCAACCTTGCAGAATGCACATTGGAAAGAAGTTTCAACTGGCCGTCCACTAGGAGATTTTCTTTGTTGATGTAGATATTCACAGCACTGCTTTTTGTGACCCCCAATTTTTTTCTGCTGAACTCCTGCACTTATTTTTTTGGAGAAATAACCTATCCTCAGTCCCATTGCTACATCTGCTCGAAATTGCAGATGGTTGCACTGCTAGCAAGCCCCTCCTGATTTGGTATATAAGTGCATTTACAATGCTCATGTTTACTCTATACCAAACCAGGTATTGCCACCACTTATTACCTGGTCTACCAACCAGATAACCCATCACTTGGTTTGGCCAGTCCACACCACCCATGTACCTGTTATAATCAAGGTTCACAAACAGGGTACTATTTTCATCTACACGTGGTTGTGCACCAATAGATAGAAAATTTATCTGCCTCTTATGTGGTCGCTAGCAGATTTCCTTTCTGCTGTTGGATTATTTCACCTCTTTTTTTTATATCCAACAGCAGTCCCTTTCTATGAGCAATTGCTGTAGCATGTGTATACATTGTCACAGCTTCTAAATCCATATCTTCCATTAAAGAACCCTCATATTTGGAATTACGGCTTGATAAAATGAAACTCCTATCCATTTTCAAAGTTGAAATAAATCGACACAGAAAATATGGGAAAAAAATCTCCAAAAATTCACTGAGTTCAGATATCATGTCAAACAATGTTGAATATAACTCAACTATTTACAAATTGAAATTACATGTTTTCATGAATGTACTAATGAGATTTGTGTTCAAATTCGCATTTAAATAACAATGGGTACACTTGGCCGGTACAGCCAGGTTGGTTGTTTGAACCAAGAATTTTTCAGTTGGCTGCAGTCGGGTTGGTATCGGAACGGTTAAAGGGTTTTTCTCACTAATTATGTCATCACCAATGAAGTGTTCTTTCAGTTTGTTAGATTATTACTAAAGAAATATAGCCATGTCTAATATGAAAAAAAATTTTTTTTTCAGGAAACCTCTGGATATGTTGATAATGCTAACCCACAAATTGTTGTTGACCCACCCAATCAGAACATGCATGACTTTGATGCCAATCAGTCTGGTATGTTTCTATTTTATTCCTGCTCATTTTATGCCAAATGGTTTCTATAGCTAAATTTCATTTTCATGAGTTGATGAAATATTGTTTCAATGACCTGATGCAAATTCCTACACACAGACACCAGTCATATTCTAAGCTGGCATGAGTTGGGCTGTTCAGAAGTACGTAAGGATCGGATCAGTAGATGACTTGAGGTGATGGGAAGGAGGGCTGCCATTGACAAAATGTAGTAATGTATTAGGGAAAGGGGAAATGGAAAGGGTGTTTGGAAAATAAGGGGGTAAGGGATGATATTGAGAATGATTGATAAAAAGTGGTTTCAGGGAGGAGTTGTGGTAGGAGGATGAAATATGTGCAGTTCTACTTGCATAACAACAGCTGAGTGAATTGTGCCATAGTCAGTAGTGATGGAGGGTTGTATGTGAAGAAGATTAGTTGTGAGAGTGGAGGGAGATTCATCGAGGAGAGATTGAGTTCAGAGGCATAGACATGAGTAATATGCTTAGATGGATGCACAAAAAAATGCAAGTCATTTTGTAGCCAGGTCTTGCAATCTGTTTGTAAAAATTGCAGTTTAAGGTGACTCCTTTGTATGGGAAATTGGTGGTATGTATCTTATTCACTACTGTTGATATTTTGATGTATTTATTTCAGGTGATTCTAAGAGAAATGATGACACATGGACTCAAAAGTTTCCGCAAGTAATGTTATTTCAATATTCTCAATCTTTAAATAATGTTTAATACGTTAAGTTTATGTGTGAAAAAGTTGGTTTTTTTTTTTAATTTCAATCTTTTCATGATTTATAATTTTCACAAGTAGGCTGGCTTAGCATTTCTATGAAGTGAAGACTTTGAAGTGGTTTGTAAATTATGCTGGTATTCACCAATTAAAATCACATGTTATAATTTAAATATCAAACTCAAGTCAAAGCAGCTTGCTATTAAAACTGCTCAGAAATTATCCTTGGGGCTTTCTTAATAGACAGGACAAAAAGGCCTGTCAAGAAGTTTGAGAATGTAAAGCCTGTTCAGGAAAAGCAGTTGAAATGTGACACTATTACATGAAATTTTAAGTTGTTTGCCCAAGAGAACAGATGAGGAGTATAGTAAAACAAAATAGTGTAAAGAAAATGTCTTCAACAAACTGAAGTAAATTGATGCATTTCAGAAAATTAAAATTTTAAAAACATAGCTGTGGTTGAAAAAGTTTCTCTTTACTGAAAAAAAAAATGTAGTACAAAAAAAAAAAAGATAGAAAAAGTAAACAATCACATCAAAGCTATGTGATTAATTCAAAATAATGAATAAATAAGTGTTACATTTGGCAGTAATCTGAATGTTAATGGGTTAAGAGTAACATTTGAAAAATTTTTCTTTTATAGTGTAGATATCTAATTAGTAAAAAGATTTAGTGTAATAATGATATTGTACATGCTTTTTCATACATTATGCTTATCTTTTTCATATAGAATTTGAACAAATGTGTAAAAAATGAGCATTCACAGAATGATGTAGAATTTAAACTTCCCCAAATATCTCCTGAAATTATGCGTATAGCCAGTGAAAGACATCAGAAAGGTTTAATGAGTCCCTGGGTGTATCAGTTATTATCTCAGGTAAATATTACTGAAACCCTTTTTTTTTTTTTTTTTTATTTATTTTTTCTTCATTGCTGTCTCCTACTTTTGAGGATTGATTATGAAAATATCTGCTTATTTTAGGGTGAAGTCAAATTAGAGGTATGCTTGGAAGAGGATGTCAGTCGAGACCTTATTTCTTACGTGGAACTATATCGGCCTGTCAGGCAAACTCTTTATTCTGTGCTTTTTAATTTAAATAAACTAAAGATTATTCATGAAAATCAAAGTAAAGATAAAGGTAAGCTATATTTTAGTCTTTATAATGTACTACATATTCCACCCCTTTATTGAGATAGTGTAACATAATTCACAATTTATTAGCAAATAATATATGGTCATGTTATATAATAATGTGTTGCTTGATTTTCTGGGTAAAAGAACTATATGTTGATTATTACTTTAAATTCATTGATTTTTTCTTCATAGAAATTAAAGGAACATAAATTAGGCTGGAAATAAGAAATGCAAAATTCAGCTGCACAGTTTTTTTTAAGCAATGAATCTTTTGAAATGAGCAAAATTCTAAAATTATGACTATAAACAGATATAAATTTTATTTTTACTATAACAGTATTATAAGGTTTTAAAAACCTTGTGTCCTTTTTGGGGGGTGGGGTGCAGATCCTATTCAATGTTGATATTCTTCAAAGTTTACTTTCATGCCACAAGTTGCATATTGTTTTTCATTTATCCATCCATTAGTAATAATAATACATTAGGCAGTTACTTTTGTGTTATGGCCTGAACTATTTTTTTCTTGTCTCTTAATTTAAACAAAGAAGTAATTATAATTTTGTTCTCGTTTATCACTACCATTCACGACATTATACAGAAAAGCAAACTTGGTAGTCTATAACCATAGTTCTTAGACACAGTTTTGCATTATCATATATCCTTTCCCCAATGACAATATAAACTTGTTTTTCATTGTTCTTCAGGTGACCAGTCTTCCAAATCCTTCGAGGTCTGTGTCAAAGAATGGGTAGTCCGCAAAGGCGTGTTTAGTCCACACTGTGAATACGTTGTTGCACATCCGGTTGACTGGAAAACTCCAAGTATTGAGCGTTTGTGGCTAGGCCAGCAAGCTGATGACAAAAACAGACGATTAAGAGCATTCCTTACCTGTCTTAAAAGTGATACTCCTTTGATGCTAAACACAAATTATGTTCCACAACATTTACTGCTTATGTGTTGTGTTCACAGGTACTTTGTCGTTTTTATTTAAAACAGTATAATTTTAGTAGGTTCTTGTTTATTCTGATATGAAGAATATTAATGGAAGTCTCTATTTGGTTCTCTCCTCATCTTTTTTGGTAACACTATCCATTTATCTTTTACTTGTTCCAGTCATTGAACTGTGGACATGCTGGGGCACTACCTTGAAGGGTTTAGTTGAACAAATTGACCCCAGTACATTTTAAGTCTTGTACTTATTCTATTGGGTTTTTTTTTTCTGAAGCTAAGTTACAAGGATGTAAACAAACCAACACCAGTTGTCAGGTGGTGAAGAGGAAACAAACACCTACAAGCTTACCTTGGTCAGGCCAGGGCTATAGTAGAAGACGCCCAAGGTACCATGCAGTGAAACTTAACCTGAAATTACATGATAGCAAAGTAAGCTTTAGCCTCACAGCAATGCTTGTACCTGTTAAAGAAGCATTTTCAGGTTGAACTATTTAGAATAATTAGTTTCCATTAATATCTAAGACATTAAGAGTATAAGGAAAATATCTATATTACCATCATTTGACCATTGAAGCATATTTTTCTCACATTACGTTAATATATATATTGTTCAATACATTGTATCTCTATTATCTTTGCTCACACCTCAAGTTCTGCCCTCACCTGTAACATTAACTGCCTTTCTAGCATCAGCAGCAGGAACTTCCCATTCTCTTGTCCTGGCTTAGCTATTCATATCACATGAATGACTCATCTGCTTCTTTTATGTGATATTCAAACATTTTAAGCCTATTTTATTATTTATTTGTTTGTTTATTTATTTACCATTCCTAGGTATATTTTACAAAATGGTAGAATTCTACAAAGGCAAGAATTGGATGCTTTCTTAGCAATGGCAGTGTCTCCTCTTCTCCATGACATTCAGATCATGCAGGATCTAAAAGTATGTTTTTCTTTTTCTTTTTTTTTCTTTTATTTTTTTTTTTTCCAAATTGTTTCCTTCTCATTTACTTTCATTTGATCTCTATTTCATTTTTTTTAAACAGTTTGGTAGGAGTTTTTTATTTGCTTTTCTTTTTATTTATTTTTAATATTAGGAGAAGAGATGAGACTATAGATGAATACTGTATGGACATTTGAGAATTTGAACATTTTTTTTCTTAAATAGTTTTAATGTCATAATGACAAAAACTGGTTTCTTGAGGAAAGGTTATATGTGCCTTGTTTTCTAAATGCTTTATGAATACCAAGTTGAACTGTTTTGTTTACTGGCATAGCATAATTTTACATTAGTTGTCATTATCCTATATGACAAGTAATTGTGCTAGAATTTACATATTAGTAATGGCAGCAGTGCAGCATAGCACTATTGATGAGAAATATATCTATGCATTAAAGCCAGTATGTGAAACAGAAAGGTATCAGGTAAAATACATTGGATGTGCAGGAAGAGTCAGATGAAGCTAAAGGGGGGAAAAGTCATGGTTTGACTTAGCTAACTGAATTATTAACCTACACTATTATAGTAAAACTGATAATGTTGGTTTGTTTCACAGCCCCATCTGTTTTTCACATTGTAATGAGTTGGGTGACTGTTTTTTTAGTTAATTGTGTATGTATACAAATTGTGATAATTGTCATTAGAATGTATGATGGGACTTCTATAAAATATCTTATGAAACTAGTTTTTGTTCATATAGATAGTGTAACCTATACACTTTGTAATACACTTCCCAAGAGAACAAACTCCTTAAGCACATTCTCAAAGCTTTTTTTCTCCTCGCAGTGCACACTCTCACATGCAGCAACCAGCAGGTATATTTTCTTTTTGTTTCATGATCTATGTCAAGTCAAGTAAGCATCAATGAACTCAATTTCTCCTACTGGGAATATTGTGGTTACAGGTTTGTATCTTCCAATGTGGAGTGACTCAAATATATTTTGGTTTTCTTTCCCACAGCTACCATCTATCAGTAACCGTGGAGTTCACTTAGCATCTCTTTTTATGGCTGGAATTGAAACTGCCATTTTTGCCAATGATATTTGTGGAGCTCCAATTCCATGGACCATGTGTTGCCCCTGGTTATACTTTGATGGCAAACTTTTCCATTTCAAACTTCTGAAAGCAAATAACAACACTCCTCTCATTGATATGTGTGATGGACAGGTAAGAAAACATTCATTACACACTACTTTAATTTCCTTGTTTGTAACTTGCCCAACTGTTAGTATATTTTTATAAGTCAGTTAAATAGCTCAGCATAGCTCTCTCATTTTTGAAAACATGGTGTATTCATATTGTACCCGTGTATAACCTATTAGTAACTTACTTTCTTTGTGCCAAAAGGCAAATATGTTACTCCATCTTGCATAATAGTTCTAGATTATAAATGTTATTTTCAATCTGTTTTCAAAAATATCTAAGTGCTGACTATGTATCCCGATTTATAAATTTGGTTCAACTTTTGTCTCAATATGACTTCAGTTACAAAGGAAATAGTCCTCAATCCAAATGAATCCATTTTATATTCTTTCGTTGGAATTTATCACACTTCTTTCTCACATTTTTAGGTTGATCAAGTTCTGAAGGTTGAACGAATGAGACAAGCAATCTTAGAAGGACTGAAAGTAGAATTTGCCAAAGCCCCATTACCTGCTACTGCTCTCTACACCAATTATCCTTTTCCACCCTACTCTAATGTTAACTTCAATCATCGACCTCCTGGTGCCCCTCCAATTCAACCAAACATTTCTGCTGGTGGACAGAACCAGAACAAAGGTCGAGGAAGAGGCATCCTTGGTAAGTTTTATATTTTTTATGGGGTAGCATGTATGGTGCATTTAAAGAATGTGGTATAGTGTCTACATGGCACAGCATAAGCAATGGTTGGAATCTAGCTGAAACATATAAACAGCTTGCAGGACATTTTTCCTTGAAATTTTACCTTGTTTGTTGAATATCTTATTTTTGATAAGACAGTTTTCCAATGAAGTAGACATGTTAGTTTGTTTCTCTCCTTCCTTCCAACAAATGAGACAATAAGTTGGGATTCTAATTGCCTAGTCAGTGTAATAACAATATCAATCATTGATTATTTGAAGCCATGATTTTGCAATTAGCAGCTACTGGTACATTGATTGACTTGCTTTGTTCTCCCTTTGTTTGATATCACTACTCTCAAGTGGTCATATGACTATAATTAAATTTATGCAAATAATCTTAAACAAGATATCCTTTTCAAAACAAATGTCAAAATTACTGGAATTGTTGAAGCAAAATAGCTCTGAGAAATTTAAACCCTTTTTTCCATTGAATGTAATAAGAAGGGAAATGGTTGACATTTTGGACACTATTCCTTCATCAGAAGAGAAGAAAAAAATGAGAATAACTGAAAAAATTTTTTAAAGATATTTTTCTTTTAGCTGATTGTAAGTTTGAACAGTGATTTATGGAAATTAATTTTTTTTTTAAGGTCGTTCGCCTGTAGATGCTCGTGGTGGGCAGTTGGAAATAGCCGGAGTTGTCGTTGGCAGTTGGGGACCAAATCTTCATGGTGCGGCCCGAGGCCGTGCATCTAACATGGCTCCACAAGTTATGTCAGTTGGAGGACCAGGCAAAAGGTATTATAATTTCATGCACCTTTTAATTGAATATATCTAAAGTGTACTTATATTGATTGTTTTTTTTAAATAATGAAGCAACTTAATCAGATATTTTATTCATTAACCCTTTGAGCCTGACCTCCTGAACCTTATTTGGCCATATATCTGACACTCCACAGGTAGAGCGGTGCTATGGTATAAAGAAAAGCCATCCACTGGTAAACGGGTGTTATGGGCTCAAAGGGTTAAACAAGTTTTTCATCTACAAAATATTTTTGACACATCAGCATGAATAAAATCTATGCTTAAGATCAACACATGCCTAGAGTTATCCCTAATACTTGCTGAACTAATTAAAATGTTAGATATCAGTCATTATGTTAATGTTTTTTTGTTTAAATATTTGTAGATAGATTATTGATGCTAGTCCATTTTTTTATAAATGGACAAAATATTTAGAGGTTGATTGATCTTTATCAAGACAAGTCCTTAATTTTGTTTAACCCTTTCGTTACCAAACCGCCCAAAGCCGCCCGAAAAAAATTTTGGTTTATGAGACCAAAGCCGCCCGAATTTACCTATTCATATTTAAATGAGAATATCAGAGCAAATCTCTTCAGTACATTCGTGAAAACACGTATTATACTTCGTAAACAGTTCAACTACAGTTTTGTACAATAATCGAAGTGTAATTTTAATTCCGTGAATTTTGGGAGATTTTTTCCCGAAATTTGTTCCTATTGTTTTCAAAATTTGTAATTCTGACAAAAAATGGATACGAATTTCATTATATCAAGCAGCGAGTCAGAATTCGAAGGATTTTCTACTGAAGACCTTCATAAATCTAACTCTATGACTGAAAAAAAAAAGCATGTGGTATTTGATAATGAATCTGATGTTTCATTTTCCGAAAGTGAAAACAGTGAATCTGAGATCTCCGATAGCGATAAAGAAAACGAATTGGCACCTGAATGGAGTGAAAATTTAAAAACTGTTTCTTTCTGTGATTTTTCTGAAGAAACTAGACCAAGCCACAGACTTTCCCAGAAGAGTAAAGCCTTAGGCTATTTCTCTTTACTTTTTCGAATGAGCCCATTTGAAATCATTACGGCGAAAACGAACCGTTACGCTAAACGTAAACAAAGCAAAAGAAAGGATACTTTGTGGTTTCCCACAACCTTAAATGAAATTAAGACTATTTTGCCATAAATATTATTATGGGTATCAGAAAGTTACCCAGAATAACAAATTCTATCGTAAAATTTTGTTGTATACCCAATTGAATATTAGCTAATAACCCATTTTCTATAGCGATGTTTGAACAAAATTTTAATAATTTTATATTTTGTGGAATTTACCTGTATCTACCTGCAATTAGAGTCACTTTGTGACAAAAATTATAGTATAGAATTGGTTGAGAATATTTCATTAAATTATCTTCCAAAAATCAGATTAATATATCGATAAATAAAAAAGTTATAGTTGTTTAATGAAACCAGACTAAATTTATGATTACGTTAGAAATTAATTGAAACACATAAGGGGTGTATTTTGGTCAGAAATATAGTAACGAAAGGGTTAAGAAATATTATCCAACTATCTAAAAGAATAGCAGCAATCTCACAGAAACATTCACACAAAACAAATCTACTTGTATTTTGAGCCAAAAAGAATCTTTATAACTCAATCTCCTGTGTTTGGCTAATACATTCCTAGATAGACTTGATTATAATGCTAAGTTAGGACTAAACCACAACCTGTTGTAAAAGCTGAAAAGTAAAGAGTGGGGATCAGAGCATTACTGGCCAAATTTAAACACTTTTACACAAATACATTTAACAAAGTATAAATTTTGAAATATATTTCTTGTGAAAATTTTATTTTCCAGAGTATCTCGTAATGTTGCATCAAACAGGGCAATCCGAGGAAAAGCTTCAACAGCACTTTATGGCATGGGGAGAGGATTAAGGCAATCAGTAAGGAACCTTGTATTTTCTTCAATCATTTATTCTTTTACATGTTTCAGTCATTTTGACTGTGGCCATGCTGGAGCAATGCCTTTTAGTCAAAGAAATGGAACTCTAGACTTATTCTTTGTTAGCCTGGTACTTATTCTATCAGTTTCTTTTACTGAACCGCTAAGTTACGGGGATGTAAACACACATCAGTTGTCAAGCGATGGTGGAGGGACAAACACACAAATATATCATGGGGGCCCCCTTTGGTCACGACACTGACCATGGGATTGCACCTAGAAAGTTACCCTCCTAGTCTGGGCAAGGTTGTTTATGGAAGACCAGCAGTCGCCGATGCATACCGGCCTCCCCTCTGCACGCCTCCAGTGTTATCCAAAGAAAAGGCAACAGCCGATACAGCTTGGCACCCATGACCTCGCAACTCATTTCTACAGCTGAGTTAACTGGAGCAATGTGAAATAATGTGTCTTGCTCAATAACACAACATGCAGCCTGGTCTGGGATTCGAGATCACAACCTCACGATCGTAAGCTCAACGCTCTAACCACTGAGCCATGCACCTTCACAAATATATATATATATAATATATACAATGGGCTTCTTTCAGTTTCCATCTACCAAGTCACAAGACTTTGGTCGACCCGAGGTTATAGTAGAAAACACTTGCTCAAGGTGGAACTGAACACAGAACCATGTGGTTGGGAAGCAAGCTTCTTACCACACAGTCACACCTCGGCTTTTTTTATTTTTTTTTTTTATTACCATTTTGATACCAATTCACCTACAACTACAGCTGATTCCATGACACAAACTTGTTTTAGAACAAGCTGAATCCTGATTTTTCAGTTATGTGATTATTAAGCTGGTCTTTGGAACAAAGTTATTTTATTTAATTCCCTTCCTCCCAATAATTAACTGAAACAAAAGCAGTCTTTTAACAGAAATATTATAACAAAAGTGTTAAGATGATTTGTAACATCTGACAAAGAACAACTTTTATGTCCATTTTGCTAAAATACAGAACAGTACTAGATTCTCTGTGAGCACAGTGTTTGGACTATGGAGTTGACATTGTCCATCTTATGGAGTTGACTTTGCCCATCAAATTAATTATCCATCTTACAGTGTATTTTTGAATTTTTCATATTGCAACTGTACACTATTTGATTTGCTGGTGTTGTCTGTACTGTACAATTTAAAAAAAATTATTCCAATGAACAAATACGCAAAAATTTCATCTTATGTCACTTGACAGCCTTTTGTCAAACTAAAGTAGATTATGTATTGTTGTATTTGAATCCTATCTCACACAAGCCAGCTTACTGACTTTTTATTTTTCACTTTGTCAGAATGAAGCTCGTTTTTCAAGGGGTCGAGGTTTCCGACCTCCTACCAGGCGTCCATTGAGAGCTCGTCCAAGGCCAGGAAGTAAACCAAGAAATGCTCGAGGAACTGGTGCAGTTGCTATTGTCCGTGGAAGAGGCTGCACTGTTGAAATTTCAGGAGAGTAAGTACTCAATTTGGGTATCCTAAATTTAGTGATGTAACTTCAATTTTAAATTTTATAATATTCAATTGTGATAAAATCGTTCATTGACTAAGTTGATTTATACTTTTAACATGAATCAGTTCCTTGTTGGTTTTCTTTCAGCATTTTGTAGTGCACTCTAGTGGTAAAGAAAAAACAAAAAAAACAGGCTAAAGTTATGGCATCGGCAATCAATTCAAACTGTGTGACTCTGGAATCAAAATTTAGTAATTGTACCAAATGTGTGTTACAGACAAGAGAGACGTTTGCTCTGGTATGGGCATGTGGCGAGAATGGATGAAGATAGTTGTGTGAAAAAGTGCCACACCCTAGCGGTTAAGGGAACCTGTGGAAGAGGCAGACCCAGGAAAACCTGGGAGGAGGTGGTGAAGCACGACCTTCGAACTTTAGGTCTCACTGAGGAAATGACTAGAGACTGAGACCTCTGGAAGTATGCTGTGCGTGAGAAGACCCGACAGGACAAGTGAGACCATAACCAGTGGCCTTCTACATGGGATGTAGCCAGCCCACTTATGCATACCTTCCCTTCTTGGGACACAAAACTCTACTTGTGAAGACCTGTTGAGGCAAGTGAGAATCAGAATCGAAATCGATCAATGGAAATTGCAGCTGAGTTACCAGTGCCGGTGGCACGTAAGAGAACCATCCGAACGTGGCCTCGTGCCGGTGGCACGTAAAAAGCACCATCCGTTTGTGGCCGTTGCCAGCCTCGCCTGGCCCCCATGCCGGTGGCACATAAAAAGCACCATCTGATCATGGCCGTTTGCCAGCCTCGTGTGGCATGTAAAAAGCACCCACTACACTCATGGAGTGGTTGGCGTTAGGAAGGGCATCCAGCCGTAGAAACATTGCCAGATCAAACTGGGCCTGGTGCAGCCTTCTGGCTTCCCAGACCCCAGTTGAACCGTCCAACCCATGCTAGCATGGAAAGCGGACACTAAACGATGATGATGATGATACTTGTAATTTTAGATTCATTGAAACTTAGATCTTGCAACTGTGTTATATAAATTTGAAAAAATTCAAGGAACATGAGGAAATTAGCTAGAAGATAGATATATTGCATGCAGTGGACGCTAGATAATTGTTTAAGCAAATATGAAAGAATTGTATGAAAACCAGTTGGAGTGACAAAATGTAAATTAGGATAATCAAAGAAACACAAGAGAAAGTGTGATGTAGACCTGGGAAGCTCAAACCAAATAATGAGATTCTTAAAACTTTATATATGTATGTATATATATATGTGTGTGGTTGTGTTTGTATCGATTTTTGTTCTGTTCTAATTCTTGTATTTTCTATTATACCAGGACTGGCTCTTCTGTAGTAAATATGTCTCAATTTTTATCCAACTCTGAAAGTGATAAAACTGGTAAATATGCTAATGCTGATGAGAAGGTCAATTCAAATAGTGCAATAAGCAACAAAGACAGAAAAGCTGGTGGTGTCGTCAACAACAACAATAATAACAACAACAGCACCAATAATAACAACAACAACAGCAACCATGACTCCAATGAAACCAACTCTGTCTCAACCAAAAAGGAACAAACTAATAATGGCCCCTCTTCAACGGAGACTATAGTCATGTCAAAGGCTTAGCTTTCCAACTCAAGCCTGTTTTAACCCTGGTTCCTGTGACAGCAGAAATGTCCGGTGTCCACATCATTCCATTGTGTTTGTCCATTTTTTATATATATACATATATATTTTACTCAAATCATTATTGGTAAAACATGAAAAGAAAAAATTATTTATTCATTTAAATTATTTTAGCTTTTTGGTTTGCTCTTTTTTTTGTTTCTCATTCATTAATTGGCTGAACAAAACATTTTTTAGTAAATTTTGTTACTCATTAGTAATTAGCATCATTTTTTTTTATGTGTGTATAGGTGTGTGTGTGTATGCATGTGTGTATACATGAGTGGATGTGTGTACACATTTTAAAAATTTGCAATCATCACCACTAAAATAACATTACTTTGAGATTTTTTGATATTTGCAATTGCTTTTTTTTTTTCTTTTTTCGTTCTGTTCTTGATAAAAACTTGTATTGAATGATTTTTAAAAAGATCTTAATAGCAATAATACTAGCATGACTCAGTATGTTAAAATTAATCACTCTATGAATTTATGCAGGTTGTTTTATATGTCTTACATGAAGCAGATTTTCTAGTTTGTTTCCTTGAATTTTCAAAATTCATTATATCAACACTTGCTCTACACATAAATAGCATTCAATGAAAATGGGTACTTTTCAATCACTCTTCTGGATATTTCCTCGATTTCACAGTCATATATTTAAATTTTAAAATAGTTCATTTATAAAGTACATAGTAATTGCTAGCTTATTTACAAGATGACATTTTAAGTATTTTAGTCTTAGGGTACTATATAGTGTGAACAACTCTTCATTGGATAGCACCAAGTATTGTAAACTTAACGATTGTTAAGTCAATTGCTGTGTGAGTTGAGTTATAAAAGGTAAAGTTTGCTCTAACGTGTTTAACTTGTCCATAATGCACCAGATGAAAGACAATCTTCGCTTCAATGTTGCAATGTAAGTGCTATCTGTATCAGATGGCTTATTGTAATATTTGTTGCTTGAAAAGATAATCCAATTATTGTTAGATAATTTTATCAAGACTGAATTGCAATTGCAGTATCTTTGTTAATTACATGTTTATTTAGTTGTAATTTACTGATTTATTCTAGCTGAGCCTAAACCTTATTCTCTAATGCTTTTTTTTCTTTTTTCTTTTTTTCTTTTCATGTTTTACCAGACACCTGTTTATAGTCCATTTGTAACAAAAACTCATTCATTTACAAATATTTTATGCCTAAAAGTATATTCTTCAGATCATAATTATTCTGAGAGCTTAATCTAAACTGATCAGATGAGAGGAGAATGCAAAAAAAAAAAATTAAAAAGCCATTATTTTGTTTGGATAATATTTGAAAAATGTTTTGATATTTAGTGCATAAAAAAGTTGGACTGGATTAGATTAGCTGGTCAGTGCTTTTTGTGCATGCATGACTATCCAGTTGGCATCTGCACTTATTTGTGAAGATATACTGTATCATACATTGGAATCCTTGGTAACTCAATATGTTGCTATTTGGAGTTTTCGTTCATTGGACTATCTGACTGATTCATTAGAAAGCCAAAATTTGTTCATGTTCCATTTATGGAGCCAAAACAATCAGCTAAAGTTCACTCTTCCTTTTCTCTCTCATACTGCATACTCTAACTCTTCCAAAAAAAAAAATGTTTGCTGGTTGAACATTAGCTCAGTGTTTTAGCTCTGTTTCAAAACAGTGTGTCCCCACTTCATCTTGTTATTTAAACATCTGTATGCTTACTGTTGTGACAGGAACCATGCTGTGCAGGGAATTAAGCCTGTGTAAGTACGGCTGAAGTTGATTTATTTTTGACTGCATTTTATACAGAGAAATGTATTATTTTTGTACATTTCATATTTGTTTTTGTACAATGACAAATTTCCTTTTTCTTTTTTTTTTTTTTGGCTTTTTTTTTCCCCTTGTGCTGGCAGAGGCTCATTTAACAAAGAATGATGATGCCTGTGTCAGTGACTACGATATGCAAGATGGGCTGTGCTACTACTATTAGTACTACGACTACGACAACAGCAGCCATGATCGAGTGGTGATAATGAGACTTGGCTATCACTGCGAGCTTCCGCTGCGAGGGCAGTCAATAGTTATTAAGCAAGTACTGCCTCTTGAAATAATTAACCAACTTTTCAGGCACCTGAAAGTATTACTGAAAAAGAAAACTTTTTTTTTTTTTCCAGCCCCACTTGCTCTCTCTCTTTTGAAAAATCTGTTTTAAATGATAAACATTATACCAATAACAGAATTCACCTCCAACCGCAGATGTTCTCTTAAACAAAAGACTTATTTGAGTTTCTAACGTAATCCTAATGTTACTATGGATTAAGTCATTAGATGGGAAACTTGAAAGGTGCCCTTACCAGACGTGGGCCTGGTCTATGGACGCTTGGTTTCAAAAAAACAGAACAAATCAGAAAACACAATCACTGAATATATTGTGCTCTTTCCTTTTTATTTTTTATCCCAACTAAACCTGATGCTCTTTAGATCATATTGAATTATTCCTGATTGCAAAAAATAAGTGAGTTTTCATGGCAAGTTACTTTGTATCCAGTTTTAACTAGATTTATCTTAAAATCATGTGTAGGTCTAGTTAGCTACCATGACATCTTATTTTTTTTATTATTCTTAATTTCTCACTCTGTCTTCATGTATCTACAACATATAATGTTGGACTTAACAGGATGCACATAATGCCTTTTATTTTGTGTTCATTATATGATATGATTTGATTTTTTTGTTTGTTATTTTAATTCTTTTAATTTCTTCTATAATTTCATTATTGTCCTATTTCCACTTCTATCTACTAAACTAAATATTTGTCTTTGTGAGTTGCTTTACTTTACATTTTTAAAATCAGACAGCTGGGACAAAGTGCTTAATGATTTCAGTTCTAATTGATATATTCAGGTTTGTCTGTCAAGTCTCGTTAGCACTACTTGGTAGGGAGGAAATATAGACTTATATCTGTTCCTACAAAACAAAACTGATTTATTAGCCTAACTATGCACCAACTTGTGACCAGCCAATCGATGGCTGCAAAATCATATTCCATAAACTTTTATAATTCACAGTTCATACTGCATCAGATGCTGACTAGACTAATATAACATTAAAACAAATGACAATAAACACACTTGCTTCAAATAAGCAATCATTCTTTATCTTGATTTGCACCAAAAAAAAACAAGTGCAATTCAGTTTCCTATACCAGATTGACAAATCAGCTTCCCAATAGAATTTAGTGACTGACATTTGATGAAACTATATCAATTTAAGGTAAATAAGCCATTTTACATAATTATGATATGTTTGTAAAACATACCATTGGATGAACTTTTCTCACCTTTTTATGATCAAGCATCTTAAATTCTATTGTCTTAAATGCTGAATTATTGGATACTTAAGGTACCAGTTTCTTGATGCAACATAAAGTAACTGAAAAATTCATGGCCTCAATAGGAAAGAAAAAAAAATTGAAGAACGTTTTTGTGAGGTTCAGTTCTCAAACTTTATTTTGCTGTCATGTGAAAAAAAATATATATATTGGATCGACTAGTGACCTTTTTAGAAAAAACATTTTTGGTTTGTAAACAGGGGAAAAAATAATTTCTAAAATGCATCCTGTTGTCCCAGTAGCTTTAAAAGGTATGACAAAAAATATTTAACATTAAAAAAAAATGAATGCAAGGGAAAATGCTTAAGATAACTGCTGTAGTTTAGTAATATTAAAAGGAGCCTTACAAAATGGTGTCCTTATTTTCTTTTCCCCACAGATTTGACAAAACCAAGAAGCAGACTGAGTCTCTAACTCTTAAATTAAACTTAACTTGGTTACTTCAAGCATCAAAGCTGTAAACTTTGCAAAATGCACCCATGTGTGTACTTTTACCTCACCATATGTTACTGTCTTTTTCATGATTCAGTGATTTTGGCTTAACATTATGGCTTGAGAATGTAGATTCCAAATACAAATTGAAAAGGAAGTTATGAGTTTTTTTAAACTTTTTCTTTTTTTTTTTTAATGAAAGATGATAAAACTTTACTGAGAAATATTGAATTTGCTACCAACAAATCTTGTTGGTCAAGCATTGGACTGGCATTATGATGCCATGCTGAGTATCTTTATTATTTTCAATTGTAATAAATATCCTAACCTTACTCTAATGAAATTTAATGTCTAGTGACATCACTCATAAGAGTTAATGTCAAATTAGCAAATTATGCTGAATCAGAAGTAGCAAGAATTGATTTTATTTCAACTTTATTTTTTCTTTTCTCCCTTCCCATTATGTAAACTTTTGCTAAATTGTCTAAAGTATGAAAACTATCAAATAATAATAATAATGCTAACCAGTTCCTTCTTTTTCTATGTGGTCTGGATTAAGTTTGGACAAACTTTGTAGCTTTTAAAAAAAAAATATTATTAGTGTGAGTCTTAAGTTTTTTTTAAAAAAACATTTTTTAAATTCTTTTAAATTGAACTGACTCTTATTTCATTTTACTTGTCTTTATATAATATGTACTGTACTTGCCTAATAGTAAAATTAACTTTTTGTTAATCCCAAATGTAGATATATAATGGTAAAAAAGCTGAAGCTTTTAACATTGTAGTTGGAAGCAGTAGTGTTTTTGTTTTGTTAGAATGTCCTTCATTTTTTTTCCTTAAATTCATTTTAATTTTTCAACCTATATATTTTTCTTTAACTTTTATGTAATGTATGGGTTCCACTCCAGAGTAATTAGTGCAAAGAATGATGATGAAAATGGATTATTCGAAAAATATTATATTAAAAGACTATGCTTATCTCTAGACACCTTTTTGTAAGGTGGCATCGGAGATGTCTGAAGAGAATTATAATCGAAGTTAAAAAATATAACTATTTCAGATATATATATTTATATATATATATTTCACACTTCTTCCCTAATATTGTTTTTCTTTCTCCCCTTTTATTATTTCTAATTCTGGATTTCTTGGCAATATAACTTCTGTTCCAATTTTTTAAAATATTGTTTTCTAATGGCCATTTAAAGAGTCAATGCTTTCATTTGGGAGGGTGAGCTATAGGTAGTTGCATATTACACACACATGTACACACCTAAACTCTAAATATTTGAGTTTCAATATTTGCTTTTTGTGCTGTCTCTAATTTGTTCTCTGAAATGGATATGATTAGTGTCACTTTCCAGAACAATTTTAAATTTGCTGGTTGTGGCAATCCTCAATTTTTATTCTATAACATAGACACATTTAAATATGGTTATTTTGTGGACATCCAACTTCAGATGTCACCACTACTTATAATTCTGAAATATTTGAAATTTTTTATGTTACTCTCATTTAGTTGATGAATTGGACATGATTTTAATTTTATTGAAAGACATTTATTCAAGAGAAGTGTGTAAAATCTAGAAGTTTGCATTAAGTTTTGGCTAAAAATAATCTAGCTCTGAGATATTTCTATTAATATATATGCAAATACATCTCTTGGATTGTTTCCTTAAAAAGGTTCTTATTGATTATTACCTTTTGACATTGCCAATCATGTATAAGAATTGCAATAATAAAGCTGTTTTCATTCAGCTATTATATGCTGCTTCAAAAACTGCTTTTTAGCTTTAAAACATTGCCATTCTAGATAAGTAAGTTTATATTTGATCAGCTCACCCTTCATATTATTGAATTCAATTCAGTTTGACTTAGCGTCACATGTTCAACTTTTTTTTCTCTTTTTATCTTTTTCAAAACAATCCCATTACATTAAGTTTTCTTGATATGTAATATATTTGCTAGTTCTTGTTTTATGATGGTTTTTGTTCAGAAATACAAACAAAACACATTAAGGCCACTTTTTTTCTTTTTCTTCTTCCCTAACATAATTTGTCTATGCTCTTAATTAGGCTTTGCATGAACTGAAGTGTGGCTTCATTACTTAACTATATTGAGGCAAATAATTGCTTTCTCCTCTTCTCTTCTGTGCAGTGTACACAGCTGTATAAGTAAATATAAATGGTCGTTTATTCTTTGGAATTTTTGTTCACTCACTTGGTTGGTTTCTTAACCTTTTCCTCTTTCTTGGGACTCTAATGATTTACTAAAACAGACCAATATTAACATTGCAATACATTTTCTCTTTTTTGTTTTTCTTCCCCTCTTTTTGTCAATATATATGTATATATATCTATATACACACACACATACATACATATATATACATATATATATATATAATTTTTTCTTCAAGCATGTGTTATTTTATCAAAACAAAATATATTTGCTTTTAGTTTTAGTGAAACAGCAAAATTATTGATGTTAAAAAAAATAGTTATATCTATAGACAGAGAGTGTGTGTGTACTGTGCATCGTAATCAGCTTCATCTTACTCTAAGGTATGAACAAACTATCCCTTTCTTGCCCTATGCCCACGAGCTGAAGTGAGGATGACATCTCTGGTGCATCTTGTATTAAATATCATTTAATATAAGACATGTTATGACAATATTCTAGCACCCGCTGCTTCAATTTCAGCTCTCAACTATTCCCCTGGCTAATGTAGCCACTATATATTTTAGGGGAGAGAAGGGCAACTCATTTTTTTCTTCTACTTCAATCTTCTTCCCTTTCATTTCAAGAACTTTTAATCAGGGAAAAATAAGCCCAAACCCAACTGTTGCTCTGACAGTATACTTAGGTATAACTACAACTCTATTCTCTCTACCAATCTCAATGGTTTATCACTGTACGTTGCGGAGGGCTAAACCCAGTGGTCAAAGCTCACAGTGGTATGGTTTGTCGTTATTTTAATAAATGTTGTTTTGTGGAAATCTTTTTTGCCTTCTGTTTTTTTTTTCTTTAGTCTTCTATTTAACACAGCATTTGGAATACATGTACATTTTTTTTGTTTCAGTTCCAAAAAAAAAAAAAACCCACTTAATTCAGGAACTTAAAATCAACCAGTTACAGGAAAACACACACATATATGTATATAGTAAAAGAGTGCGAAGTCCTGCCTCTTTGTTCATATTCGGACACGTTTCTAATATGTTGCTGGGCTGATAGCAGCAAATTTTGTGTGTGTATATATATGAAGATATAGAGAGGGGAGAAGAGCAGTTAAAAACCAAACTCCATTCATGTTTAATGGCTGTTGTTTGACTCAATAGGTTTCCTCAAGCACGGAGTGTTACCTGACGATTCAAAGGTACTTTTTAAATGGGCTGGTTATATGACACTGGTGTAGGCTACAGCTGTAATCTCACTTTCCTTGCTGGGTCTTCTCAATCACAGTATATCTCCAGAGGTCTCAGTCTTTCGTCAACATTCAAAGGTCATTCTTCACCACTTAATTCCTTGTCTTCCTGGGTCTCTCTTTTCCATGGGTTCCTTCCACTGTTAGGGAGTGACACTTCTTCACACAGCTCTCCTCATCTGTACGTAGCACATGACCACACCAGCGCAGTCATCTCTCTTGCACACTACATCAGATGCGTCTTATGTCCAACATTTCTCTCAGGACGCTTACACTCAGTGGATAATACTAGCTTCATTTCTTTTGAGCCTATGCATGTCCTCAGTCACAGCCCATGTTTCACTGCTGTGAAGCATGGCAGTTCACACACACATGCATCATACAATCTACCTTTAACTCTGAGCAAGAGGCCCTTTGTCACCAGTAGGGGTAGAAGCTTTCTGAACTTTGCCCAGGCTATTCTTATTCTAGTGGTAGCACTCTCTAAGCATCCCCCCCCCCCCACACACACACACACTTGATCACATAGGTAGCAGAAGCTATCAACTACCACTAGTTTCTTCCCCTGGCATATGATGGAATCAGTTTTCTGAGCATCTGTAGTGTTTATTGCCCCTGTGCAGCTGCTGCACACAAAAGCTATCTTCCCAGTTAACCTTCCTTTGATGTTGCTGCACTTATGTGTCCATAGCTTACACTGGGTACATCTTACAGAGTTTCTACCTACACCTTTTATGCAGATCGAGCAGGGCCATCTACTTGAAGGGGTTTGTGATGTGTTTACCTTCGTACTTACTAAGACTTTGATTTTTGCAACATTGACTCTAAGGCCCTTTGATTCAAGACCTTGCTTCACCTGAAACTTCTCTGGTTCTGGTAGTAATTCCATTATGAGAGCAAGGTCATCAGCATAGAGGAGCTCCCAGGGGTACCGTTCTTGCCTGGAGGACTATGATGAATCAGAGAGGGGTTATATTACGCGAAGCCCTACTTCTACACGGAATTCTTTGCTATACTTATTGCTGGCCTTTACCTTACTAATGGCATCCCTGTTCAAGGCATGTACAGCTCTTATTAACCACTCGTCAATCCCCAATTTCCGCATCTACCAGATAAGGGATCGGAGGACCTTGTCAAAGCCTTTCTCAAAGTCAACAAAAGACAACTATAGAGGTTTATCTCTGGTTAGGTATTTCTCCTGCAGTTGCTGTACCAGGAATGTAGCATCAGTGATGCTACTATCTGGCAGAAGCAAATGATCAGATATGAACTGGTTGTAAAAGCTCAAATGAGCTGTAGCAAGCAGTAAGGTTGAATATAATAGACACCTGCAGAGGGACTTCACCCTGCAGACCTCAGATTCCTTCTAAGATTGATCTATAAGAGTATGATGCTCTAATGACTGAGCTATGTACATATATATATATATATATTATGTGTATGTATATATATGAGAAGAAAATGGATATAACAATGGGAAACTCATGGTTTATGCTGGCATATCTATATACACACATGTATACATACATATGTATATGTGTGCATATGTCTATAATTGTTTAACGTCTGCTTTCCATGTGGGCATGGGTCTTCGGAAGTAAAGTTTATTGTCCAATGAATGGGGTATTTTCATAAGTAGGCTGGTTACACCCACTGACATATGCTCTGCTTGAGAAGACCATAGCCTATCTCCAAAATCCCGGTCACTAGTCAATGCCTCGGTAAGCCTCAGTGTTGCATGGTCGTGTTTCATCACCTCATCCCAGGTTTTCCTGGGTCTACCTCTTCCACAGGTTCCCTCAACTGCTAGGGTGTGACACTTTTTCACACAGCTGTCCTCATTCATTCGCAACACGTGACCATACCAGCGCAGTCGTCTCTCTTGCACACCACATCTGATGCTTCTTAAATCCAATTTTTCTCTCGGGGGTGCTTACACTCCATTATGTATGCACACTGACATTACACATCCAGCAGAACATACTAGCTTCATATATATATATACTTATATATACATGCACATATATATATATATATACATATATTCATATATATATACACACACACACATTCATATGTATATATATATATATATATATATATATATATATACACACACATATATAAAGATATATGCACTTATATATATACATATGACAGATTTTTTTCAGAATCCGTCTACTAAATCCTCTCACAAGAATTTGATTGGCCCAACGTTTATAGTAGTAGAGACATGTCCAAGATGCCGCATAGTGGGACTGAACTCGGAATCATATGGTTGGTAAGCAAGCTACTTACTGCACAACTGCTACTGCACCTATATATATGTATGTGTGCATCAACTATTTTAAATTGATAGACTTGAAATGCTGCTTAGTGAAAAGTTACAATGTACTAAATTTCAGGCAAATTGAACTAAAGTTCTCATGCCTGATTCAAGAACTCGTAACAATTTAGAAAGATAGTGTTTAACCTGTACTCAAACATGTTTTTTAACTTGTACCAGTGGAACTTCAAACACAAAAGGAAATGATAGACAAATGAAACCCAGGTAAATATATCTTGGAAGTTGTTCCCTTTCTGTGAAAACTCATGTTTGTATCAATTCTCTAAATCAGTTATATTGTGTTGTCTCACAGCTCCAAATACTACCATAACTTTCAACTAAGGTGTTTCAGAGCCTCTATATAGCTTCTCAGCGTGCTTGAAATAGCAGCAACCAAATTTCCTTCAGATAACACCTACCATCTTTAAAAAGGTTCACATTAGATAATGTGGTTTTGAATATGCTATTTCTGAGAGAGAAAAAAAAGTGGTGGGGTCTCAGGTTTGTTTGATCAATAGTATATTTAACAACTATATGTGGTTCTCTTCTTCAGCCTTCTAACTTTGCAGCAGTTTACTTTATTCAAAATGTAAGAAATTCTTTAGCTTTGGAAATCGAATAAATAGGCCAAATCTGTGTTCTGGATTTCACTTCCAAACTATGCTCAAGTTAGGAAACCATAATAAAGTCACTCAATTGAACAGCCAAGTTTCTTGAATAATACTGTCTTTCTAATAAAAGTTTTGTAAGTCCTAAATTCTAGGACTGTACTCATCATTATTTAACGTCCGTTTTCCATGCTAACATGGGCTGGCAACCAGATGGCTGCACCAGGCTCCAGTCTTGATCTAGCAGAGTTTTTACAGCTGGATGCCCTTCCTAATGCCAACCACTCTGAGAGTGTAGTGGGTGCTTTTTGCAGGCCAGTCAGGCAGTACTGGCAATAACCATAACAATGTGGTACACCTAGAATACTAACTAAAATGTTCATGTGATCTAATATTTGCATATTCAGGGTAGACCATTTAATTGAATACTTTGTCACTTATCTGCTTGTTACAATCCCTACGATTATTGAATAATTCAGCATTCACTACCTGTGTGAACAGCCATGCTTACATGGCAGTGAAACATGGGCTGTGACTGATGAGGACATGCATAGGCTTGAAAGAAATGAAGCTAGTATTCTTCACTGGATGTGCAATGACAGTTTATGTGTACAACAGTGTAAACATCTTGAAAGAAAAGTTGGGTGTAAGAGGCATCGGATGCAGTTTGCAAGAGACGACTGTGTTACTATGGTCATGTGATGCAAGTGGAGGAGGACAGCTGTGTAAAGAAGTGCTGATCTCTGTGGAAGGAGTAGTCCCAGGAAGTCATGGGACAAGGTGGTGAAGCATGATCTTTGAACATTGGGCCTCCCAGAGGCAATAAAGTGACCGAGACCTTTGGCAGTATGCCATGCCTGAGAAGACCCATCAAGCCAAGTGAAATTGTAGTCATGGCTGATGCTGGTGTCATGTAACTGGCACATAAAGAGCACCCATTACACTCTTGGAGTGGTTAGCATTAGGAAGAACATTCAGCCATAGAAACTACGCCAAATAAGATTGAAACCTGATGTAGCTCAACAGCTTACCAGTTTCAGTTAAACTGTCTAATCCATGCCAGCATAGAAAGGAGATGCTAAATGATGATGACAAAAATAGGAGGGCTGCCATCAGGAAGAGCATCTGACTACATAAATTCTGCTTGTCCAATAGAAAAGTAGGCATTGAAACGATGATGAATTAGTCAGAAGGGGTTCTCATTACCTCATTCTCTTACAGACTGACAAGATTATGAACTTTCATAATCTCCAGGGGAAAATGGCAATTTCAGAAAGTAGCAATTCCATTGATTGAGGTCTAAGTGACACAATAGGAGAGAAATATCAACCACTTGAGTGGGAAGATAAGTGCTACTAGCTAGTTCAGGGAACAAGGAGGTAAAAATAGAAGAAACTTGTACGAATCAATTGTAGCATGTGAATGAGTGAATTTTAGCTAATCTGAGTACAAATGTCTTGTTTTCATTAAGTTTTGAATTAAAATCTTCCACCAAACCTTAATCACAATTTATGTTCCTAACACTAGCTGAATGATAACTAAGTTATTTTACTAAATTCTTTGTTATATTTAAAGTAATTTAAAGAAACACAGAGCATCTCAAAATAAATACAGTAACGAATGGTTTAAGGTATTAGGATATGACTTGTGGAAGTGTTTTTATGCTGCCATTTATAGCAAGTTGAGCAACTGTCTCCACTTGTGAAGAAAATAAGTACTTCGCAAGCAATAAGGTTGCCTCTCAGGAGAATAATTCTTATATTTAACTATTACTTAGAAATAGAACAAATAATGTTCTATATGATTCAGTTTTTAATGTATTTTCACATTTTCCAAACTAGAAACTAATTTTTTAAAATTTACTCAATTCACAAAGCTGGATATGAGAGTATAATGCCATAAAATTAAAACAACCAAATAATATAAAAAAAAAGAAAGAAAACACAAATTTATAGATATTATTTTATTAAAACTAGTGTAGTGTATTTAGAACCTGATAATCCTCCAAACTGAAAACTTGGTGATGGAATGACTTCTTTTAGATGAAAATCTGTAAAAAGAAAAATGTTATAGGTTAAAAGGATGAAGGACAGCTATAGCATGTCCAGGGTCTCCTAGCCAAGAACAGGATCACAACTCTAGCAGTGCATTAGAATATCAAGTTATCCTCAAGCCAGAGACATAGTCTAATTGTGTTCATTTTCCTCGTACTAAAAGATGAGTATAGCCAACAATGTGTATTTTAGCTTGGGTCACAAGGTTCAATTCATCCTTAAGTCAAGTTTTCTGAAATGTATGTGCACACATTTGAAAAGGTAGTTTTAGACATAATGCCTATGGGAGGAGACAAGATACCGTAAAGTGATTTCCATGAATCTTAATATATTTTATACAGGCCAATTAAACATTTGAATTTCTACCGGGCCTACTTACTACTTCATAGCACTGGTACTTATTGAGCTTGAAGCCTGATGCACCAAACTACATTCAGGAAAATATCACATATAGCCCCACCAATATGCAGACAATGTGAAAGCAGATTATAAAAAAAGAAGCAGGTTGCCTGAACAAATGCAAAGAGTGAAACATCAGTTTTAAAAGTGTGTGTGTATTATTAGCAGTGCTCCAACATGGCCACAGCCTTAGAGCTGCAACATAAAAGAATATGTTTGTATGTGAAAATAAAAAAAAGTATGAAATTTTAAAAATAGATGCTTACTTATTTTGTTTTTGTGTTAGTATGCAGTCAGCAAGATATTCAAATTCAAAGAACAATCATCATTTTCAATTTCAATTTTCCATCTTGAAATGAGGTATAATAACTAATACATCAATTTATAGTAATAAACATTTCATCATCAATTGAGAAAACATTTCGTAGTGGAAGACCTTTATCTGAAACAACTGGTGAAGCCTCAATGACTGGATGGTTAAAATAATGGTTTAATAATTAAAAAATCTGACTCTGCCAATGATATTGTTAAGCTATGACTCTCTAATTGACTCAGTTTATCTGACAGAAAAATAAGTATGTTGCCTTTTTCATACATCTACAACAGCTGTTTGCATAAGTTTTCCAATTTTTAGCAGACTTGTAGTGCACACTCTAGTGAAATTCCTCTCTCTTTTATTATATATACATACATTCAAACGCAACAGATAACAGCTAACTTTTGGGCGCTCTTTGGATCCCATTGTGTCCACCACTGATTGGTTGGTATTGGCACAATTTGTCTCTTAACTCTAGTGTGCCAATATGCAACTTAACCAATCGAAGTCCTTAAATAAGATTACATGAGACAGTCTGTTCACAATCCAATTTTCAGCCAACTATTATTTATAAAACTCACCTTCGCCTTGTCTTGATGTCTTTGGTTCCAAAGCTTCTAAGGCTTAACCACTGACCACACAACACAGCCAGTTCCAGCGATGACACCAGACAACACATGTCCAACAACATTACAGCAACCTCCATCATGGCTCTCACCAACATCATAAACAGCATTGCTGTACAGGTTATAGCATAGCGCTGTCCGTGAGCTACCTCACCATGGTTAACAGCAAACATGCAACCCACTCAGATGCATGTAAATATATGAATAAATGTTCTCCAAACCTTCCATTCAGTTGCATCTCTCTTTTCCAACTGACACATTATATGTATTATTTCAGCCTTCTGATATGAGTCGTTTAGATGGTCACAACACATACCACAGACCACTATCTATAGACTAATAGTATTTCAAACAAGTTGGGGGGAAATGAACATAAAGAAAAGATCACTAATTGCATAATAAATACATACCTCCTTTAAAATGTTCTAGCAGCTGTTTTTCAGTCCAGTTACATGAAGTTATAATAAAAATGCCTGAGTCTACCAAAATTTGTCCTACTGCTGCAACATAAGCATTTTTAAAATGCTCAAATTGTCCTGGCATCAAAGAAATAGCATCAAATGTACCTTTATCATGGCATACTTGATATTTCTTTTGAAGGCTAATTGCATTACAGTCCTTTTCCAATAAATCTGCAACCTGTCAAAATTTAAGAACATAATTATGTTTTAGCCATTTGCCACAGTTAAGAAAGAACTATCAATCTTATATGAACAGCATCACATTAATTTCTGCCTAGATTAAATAGATTTTTTTTTTTCTAGTAACCAAATACTGGTTGCAATTCAACTTGTGATAATTTTTTTTTACAAGTCTAAGATTGGCTTGAAAGCTGCTTAGCAAGAAAACTACTTTAGTTGGAACAATTAGAAAGAACAGAGTTGAACTTCCAAGTGCTTTCACAAATGGAAAAGAAAGAGAAATCAACAGCACAATATTTGGATTTCAAAAGGATTCTAAGATCCTGTCTTATTGTCCCAAGAAAAATTATGCTGTCACACTTATGAGTACAATGCACTCTCAGCCTTCAATTGATTCAAAAAGTGCTGAAAAGAAGCCTGAAGTTATTACATGTTACAACAAAACAAAAGGAGGAATAGATACCCCAGAGAAGATGGTAAGGACATACACTTGCAAAAGAATGACTCAAAGATGGCCTATGGTTATATTCTACAATATGATTGATATAAGTGCAGTGAATGCTTTCATTGTTGCTAAACAGCTTCACTTGCAAAGTTTCAAGGATAAAAGAAGACAGTGCCTAATTCAGTTAGGAAAGGAACTTGCTGGAGTTAATGCTGAACAAGAACATGACAAACAATCTTCTAGTTCTGCTAACATTTGTCAACCAAACAAGAAAAGAAGACGATCTTTAACCTCATTTGAGATTCTCCTCAACCAAAGAAAAAAGGAAGATGTTCTTTGTGTGCCCCCCCCCCCACTCTAAAAAAAAGACAGGAAAACCAGTACTACATGTAAGAGTTGTAATATCCATGTTTGCCAAGAACATTCCAATGTTGTCTGCATTCACTGCCATGAAGACCTGTAATTCTGTTTTTTTGTAATTTTAAGAATTTATAATATATTCTGTAAGCTGTATTTTTTTTGTATTAAATTTGTGAGAAACAGTAATTCGTCATTCAACTGATAGCATATATAATGTAGCCAAGAAATAGTGTTAGTTTGAATAAAATTTAATTAAAAGAAAATTATTGAACCCGGTTGATAATTAGTGACATACAAGAAAGACATGACAGTGCTACCACATTAATTTTACATGAAAAATGTTCTTACCTCAAAAGTAATATGGTTAATATTTTTGTTTTTAGCAACTGCTTTGGCAAAATTTACAGCATTTTCAGAATAGTCCAAGCCAGTGAGACATGAAAACCCCTGCTCAGCCTGTTAATAAAGATGAAAAGAGTAAATGGTCAGCTTGTTTTCACTCTCATTAGTAAATTACATGCTATCATTTTTAGTTCTCACTGTATAACTTGATTAATAGCAACAAAGACCAACAGCTGAAATTTTACTTTAGCAATCTGGGGAGGTCTTTTTAAATACCTTAACTTTTTTTTATGTATTATTTTTGTGGAAGTTGTATAGTTGATAAATTAGACCAGTCATGAGCAAACAACTGTCCACAGGACTTTTTGAATGGCATGTCTAATGTTAAGCCATATCTCATGCAGCTTGCTTCTCAAAATAAAAAAAGGCTGGGGGGTAGTGGGGGGCGGGGGTTGACCATGCCTGAATCAGACCAAGATCATAAATAATTTTCAAGGTGCAATGGGTAGGTTCCAATCAAAGACTGCAGCTGGCAGGTTTCAAAAAGCAAAGTTTCTTGTAGTATTTGAGGAAACACAGAATAAATATACATGACAACGAAGTATCAAATATTTATCAATCAGGTGTTTAGCTTCCTCATGTATCTACTACACCTATGACCAAAATGCGTTATCACAAACACAAGAGCCATTCTTCATAGTAGAACATTCCTCACCCTTTAAAGTGTCGATATTTACTTAAGACTTTAAAAAAAAATTTTAAAAGGCAATGTATCTCTTTGATGCTATTTTCATTATTGTCATTTTGCAATGTTTGCTTGCTGGTATGGGTTAGATAGGACAATTCCAGCATAATATTTCACTCTTGCCACTGTCTTTTGTCATCTAACACAACAGAGAAAATAACCAATCTTTGTATATTCTTATTTTTTTACTTGTTTCAGTCATTTGAGTGCGTCCATGCTCAAGCACCGCCTTTAGTTGAGCAAATTGACCCCAGAACTTATTCTTTGTAAGCCTTGTACTTATTCTATTAGTCTCTTTTGCTGAATGGCCAAGTTATGGGGACATAAACACACCAGCATCAGTTGTCAAGCGACGTTGGGGTGACAAACACATACATACACACACACACACACATATATATATATATATATATATATATATATATATATATATATATATATATATATATATATATATATATACATACATAGACGACAGGCTTCTTTCAGTTTCCGTCTACCAAATCCACTCACAAGGCTTTGGTCAGCCCAAAGCTATAGCAGAACACACTTACCCAAGGTGCCATGCAGTGGGACTAAACCCAGAACCATGTGGTTGGTAAGCAAGCTACTTACCACACAGCCACTCCTGTGCCTATGTGCATTTTTTTTTTCATTGGATGCCTTTTTGTTAGCCACTTTACTGTATACACTAGTTATGTTTTATGGTACTTTTAACCCTAGAAGTGCCTACCAGGCCTACAGAATCCCCTCTACCTAGAATCAGGTTTTATTCAGTTACAGCTCTCATAGAAGAGTGACCTTCATTGTGGCATGCAAGGCTCCATATCAAATATATGGGGCTTCCAGAAGAAGTAAAGGGAAGTGTTTTAAAATTTAATGCCTTTAATAGTATTGTAATACTCAATAGTGAAATAAGAATATCTATTTTTGTTCAGATAACCACGATGTTTTTTACATAAGAGTACAGTGCACAACCAAATGCATTATCTAACAGTCCTAACCAGTAAACTGAACCATGCTCATTTGCTTCAATTAGTCTATGTTAACATTACATTTTTAGGGTTCATTATACCAAAGGTGTTTAAGTAGGTATCATCATTATCATCAACATCTTTCTATAAAATTTTTTATTTTCATGCTGGCATGGGTTGGGCAAGTTTCATGGTGTCACATTACTTGCCTGTAGTCAGCTATATATATATAGTTAGGAAGGCGTTAGGAAGGGCATCCAGCCGTAGAAACACTGCCAGATCTGACTGGGCCTGACGAAGCCTTCCAGCTTCACAGACCCCAGTTGACCCGTCCAACCCATGCTAGCATGGAAAACGGACGCTAAACGATGATGATGATGATGATGATGATATATATATATATATATATATATATATATATATATATATAAAACGATAAAGTTTTTAGTTGAAGTCGAGAGTCACCAATTATAACAGGCAGGTTATGATAAATCCAAAAGCATGCGAAGTAAAGTTTGAGGTCTCTTCATTGTTTAGTAGTAATTGCTGAGACAGATAGAATGACATTGTAAGGGACAGAATTAGAGCTATAGAGAATTCTGTGGTGTTGTCTCACAACTGCTGACAGGAATTTTCATTTCTCTTGCTGACTATTATATTCTAGCAGTCCTTTCCTTAACTAATTGAGTCATCACGAGCTGCCTCGTTCAGTTGTCAACAAGTGACTAACTGATTTTTGCTTGGGGTATGCTTGCTTATATAAAGATCCAGAAGGATAGATATATCATTGAGAACAATAGATTTAGTTAGTGGTCTTGTTATCCCTATGCTAGCTTTTGGTGAAATAGAAGAGGTTAGAAAGAGTCAAGTAGTGAAAACATTATTTCAGCCTAGCTAAAGGCATCTGGAAAATGTAAAACTGTTGTCAGAGAAAAAAACCATTGTTCCACCGTGGGAAATGTTCTGTAGCAGTGTTAATTTAAATTTGGCTATGGTGGATCGAATCCACTTCATGCATGCAAGATTCACTACACACACTCCTCTTGCCAGTGAGCGTTCTGGTAAAGAAACGAACAATTGAAGGAAACAAAGAAACGCATGGTAAATGCCTTGGAATGTTTTTGAGCAGTGAAATGCGTCTGGTGCTGTTGTTGTGGTTAATTGCTGAGTTAGCAAGGACAACAGTGTAGCATGCTGGAGTGATGCGCGAGACAGGTCATTTTCTCTGTTAATTACTTGACCAAACGGGGGTCTAACAGGGTGAAATTATGTCTAAACATGAGCGCAGAGCATGTGATCATCCGACGTGCTTCGAGTCGTGAGAAGAATTGAGCTGACGCAGACATATTGCAAAACAAAGGAGTAGATGTGCATAACAGAGGTGCATGTGCTTGTGTACAATAGAGCTTACAAGGCCAAGGCTAATGCTAGTGCATTGATTACAAATACTGTGTACAGTATTGAATATGCCAGTGATCAATGCAGTAAGGCTGAGGCTGCCAGCCGGTGCATGAGGTATTATATGCCTCGATCGTGCAGGAACAAAAGTGTGGCATGCTGACGCATCGTTAGTTAGTTAGTTAGTTAATTTGGCTCAAAAGCAAATAGCAAGGCCATGTAGGGGGACATGGAGTTAAGTACAGGGTGGTGTTCTTGTAAAGAGTTCAGGCCACTTGAGGTTAAGGGAGGCTTTGAACAAAGTGGTCGTCGGCATCTTCACCATCTCATCTGGCAGCTTGTGCGACGGATCCGCAACCCGGACGGAGAAAGCTCCTCTCCTTCGATTGAGATGAAATCGTCGCAGGTAGAGCTTTTCGGAATGACCCCGCAGCCGACGCTCTGGAGCAGGAGTGAAGAACAGCTCTTTCGAGAGGTTACACTTTCCGCTTATGATGTTGTGGGCGAGAATGAGATCACCACGGCGGCGGCGTTTTTCAAGAGAATAAAGGTCGAGCGTCCTCAGCCTTTCTTCATAGGACAAATTTCTGAGACCATGAACCATGCGGGTAGCCAGCTTCTGGACTCTTTCGAGATGCTGTATGTCTTTGAGGAGATAAGGAGAAGAGGCTTGAATCCCGTACTCCAATATGGGTCTCACCAGCGTGACATAGACTGGTAGGAATATGGCTGCTGTGAGCATTCCGAATGACTGTCGAATCAAGAACAGAATTCCGCGTGCTTTGTTGGCAGCATGGACGCACTGGGCCGAAAGCGAAAAGGAGGAATCCACCAAGATACCCAGGTCCTTTACCTGATCAGTCCTCTCCAGCAGCAGACGACCCGGCTCGAAATCAAGTTGAGTTGCAGGAGGAGAGCCAACAGGCAGATGACAGCACTTTGACACGTTCAGACACAGGTCCCATTCGTTAGACCACTTCCAAATTTGGTGGAGGCATCGACGAAAATCCTCTATATCACCGCGAGGAGCGACCAGTTTGATATCGTCGGCAAATAGAAGGGTGTGTTGCGTGAGGTCGTCGGGCAAGTCATTTATGAAGACTAAGAACCAAGCAACTTTCTCTATGTTTGCATGACCAACCTAGGGTCTTACAGAGATGAGTTGTGTCTACAAGGGTGCATTGAGTATGGAAAACAAGTGAGAGAGGCATGTATGGTGCATGAATGTGACAGAGATAGCATTTATGTGTGCAGATACGTGCACAAGGCCAGGCACTGAGGAAAGGTACAAGCGTGTGTGTATGCAACAATACAAACGTTTGCAAAGTGAACGAAAAAAAGTACATGCAAAATATGAATAATGATAAAGAACATTAAAAAAGATATACACACGAATTTAGCTGTTTTAGTGAAACGAGTCATCGCAGAATTTGTGCATCGCGGAATGTGTGCATCGCGGAAAGTGTGCATCACTGAATGTGTGCATCGTGGAATGTGTGACTCATAAACAAATGTTAGTGTACAGTGCAAAAAGAACAATAAAATAAGCAAAAATAACAAACCTAACTGAAAATAGTATCCTTTGTTAAAAGTCTACAGCTGAAAGTGAAAAGAATATGTGCATGCAAGTAAAAATCGTTGTTGAATGTCTATGTGAGAGTCTTATGTACATGCAAAAGTTCATAGACAATGCAGGGTTTGTACGTCGGGACAAGACGAAAAGCGTGTGTGTGCCAGAAAGGTTGCTTGTGTGGGCTTCCGTATTTTCTTCCGTATTTCTGGGCATGAAGCTGTTGAAATGTTGCGCTTATAGGCTTTTATGGTCGGCAGATACCTTGTGCGTCAGCAGTGTTGCATCTTGGTGGTGACGAAGGTTGTCATTCGTTTTTCTTTGGTTTAGCGACTGTAGATATTCTAGTTCTTTAGTTCGAATCAGTAAAAATGCAGCGGCAAGTAGCATCGGAAGGTAGTAATTCTCTTTACATGGGTTCACCAAGTTGTTGGTAATGCAGCTTCAGAAGGCATCGATTCTTTCGCTCGGGTCGACAATTGTGACTGTTGGTAATGCAGTTTCAGAAATCTTTTTCACGGGGTCACCAATTGTAACAGTAGAAGAATTGATTTGTTTTGTTGAAGTCGAGGGACACCAAATGTAACGGTAAAACTTTGTAAACAATATTATGAATTTGTCGGAGTCACCAATTGTAACGGGAGATATGGATTAGTAAATATTATTATTATGATGTCAGGGTCAACAGTTGTGACAATAAAAAGTTGTTATAATCACATGTAAAATGTGAAAGATGAACAATGCATGAAGTTTTATCGAAGTGATTATTTACCATTACGTTACAAATACCTTGCCTCGACGGGCAGGTTTTGATACATCCAAAAGTATGTGAAGTAAAGTTTGTGTTTGTGTCCTCTTCATTGTTTAGTAGTAGTAATTATGGAGTCAGATAGAATGATGTTGTAAGAGAACAGAATTAGAGCTAGTGAGAATTGTAGGGTGTGGGACGTTGCTGACGGTAAACTTCATTTCTCCCTCTGACCAAGGTTCTAGCTGGCCAGCCAGACTACGTTCTCACTGAGTTTGTCACCGAACGGTCACTATCTCCGTTGAGTTGTCACGACTGTGACAAACTGACTTTTGCTTGGGGTGTGCTTGCTTATATAAAGATCCAGAAGGATAGATATATCATTGAGAACAATAGATTTAGTTGGTGGTCTTGTTATCTCTATGCTAGCTTTTGGTGAAATAGAAGAGGTTAGAAAGGGTCAAGTAGTGAAAACATTATTTCGGCCTGGCTAAAGGCATCTGGAAAATGTAAAACTGCTGTCAGAGGAAAACCATTGTTTCACTGTGGGAAAAGTTCTGTAGCAGTGTCAATTTAAATTTGGCTATGGTGGATCAAATCCACTTCATGCATGCAAGATTCACTACATATCTATATACTAGCAAAAGCAACTGTCCTTTGGACAGTTTAAGTTGCTTTGGTGGTATTTTTTCCATCAAATAATTGAACTACCTAGGTTTGAGTAGCATAGCAATCTATGTTTCTGATTAACCTAGGAATGGAAAATCAAATTGAAGGGTAGTTATAGTGGATGTCATTGGACTTTAATGATCATAGAACATATAAGTTTGCAAGCGATGCAAAGTAGAGCTACTGAAGTGTTTTGGGAGTAGATTACAGGTAATGACTACAAAATATAGTTGTTTTACATGAAAGTGACATTTTTTATCAGAAACAGCCTCATAAATGATGTACGGAAATTGAAGGAAGACATTGAAACTTCTCTGTGAGTTTATTTCACTCAACAGCAAAAGGAGCCATTTTTTCAGAGAGATAAGCTAACAAAAACCCCTTTATTCTGTCTTCTCACATAGCCTGTGCATAAACTAACAGTGAATGCCACATAAAGTTAAACTGGTATGGAGCTTTCTGAAAGATACATGTAGCTTTCGCTAGTGGAAGCAAAACTCGGCGGGATTATGATGTAAGCGTGTGCTAAAACCCCTCATTACCCTTTTTATTTTTATGAATTTTTACAAAATTTTTTCAACTCTGTCTTCTGTATAATGGAATTGATGTGATTATGCAAAAAAAAAAAAAAAAATTTTTTTTCCAAATTCTTCCCCGCCACATTTTTCATAATTCGTGGTTTTAAAATACAGACAATCCAAATCTACTATTCATTTCTCTTTATAATAACCACTAAAATTTTTAAATACTTTTATGGACAAAAGTCAATCGACAGTCTTCATACTTTTTCACATAATCCTGGACTTTATATCTGAAATGCCAGTGACATGCTGTATGTCCATCAACAATATTAGCAGACAGACAGCCGTACAGTGGGAACACATATAGTACATGTTGTTGCTTTCACCAAACGATTTTTAGAACGAACTCATTGCATTTTTATTAAGCCACCAACACAAAAATAGTCATACAAGTGTGATAGAAACTTAAGACTAAAAACACCAAGAATCTTTGTGTTATGGTAGAAATAGGTCCATCCAGTAGAGCTACTATATCAATGTAGTTGAGTGTAGCTATGTTATGACATAGATATATACGTCTGGTGTAAAATGCTATTATGCAAATAAATGGAGTGGCTATAGGCACAGGAGTGGCTGTGTGGTAAGTAGCTTGCTTACCAACCACATGGTTCCGGGTTCAGTCCCACTGCATGGCATCTTGGGCAAGTGTCTTCTACTATAGCCTCAGGCCAACCAAAGCCTTGTGAGTGGATTTGGTAGACGGAAACTCAAAGAAGCCCGTTGTATATATGTATATATATATATGTGTGTGTGTGTGTGTCTGTGCTTGTCCCCCTAGCATTGCTTGACAACCGATGCTGGTGTGTTTACGTCACTGTCACTTAGCAGTTCGGCAAAAGAGACCGATAGAATAAGTACTGGGCTTACAAAGAATAAGTCCCAAGATCGATTTGCTCGACTAAAGGCAGTGCTCCAGCATGGCCACAGTCAAATGACTGAAACAAATAAAAGAGTATCGCAGAAATGTATGTTAACACAGACTGCACTCCGTACTACACAAACATAGGTACGATACTCAGTATTCACTATTCAACTACCAACTGCTAAACCAACACGTCATACTAACAGGGTTAACCAACACAATCAAACTAACACCATCAACTATCCTCTCTGACAGTTCACTCAGTTCATATTTATTGTAATCGGTTAGTCCACCTTCAGTCATGTGGGGGTGTTCAGGATTTTCCCCATAACAGACTAGTTTGAACAGATGGAACTATCTTTACACAGGTTGGATTTGGTAATTTAAATGCTAAACAGTAAATAAAATGCAAGGCAATGTATATGATACAAAGAGTGTGGGTCAATAAAATGAAGACATGCATCATGAAAATACAATACATAGAATAATTATTTAAAACTTTTCTCACCAAAGTTATCAGAAAGAATCCATTTCCAGTGCCTAAATCAACTATAGCATCAGTATGTTTTATTTCTTTGCAGGTTTTTATCCATTCAATGATATTTTGTTGACACTTCTTTCCAAACCTTTAAAAAACATATATACATTTTAAAAGTCATTTTAATGGTATTATAAACCCTGTTAAAAATTTAAGACCAGAACACTTTAAAACCAATCACACATTAAAACTTATTAAGGAACTTAAAGGAACATTATTTTTATATGTAGAAATATTTAAAGATATCTAAAGAAAAAGCAAAAAATTAAAACATCTGTGAAGTAAAATTAAACCAAAGTTGTCTTGAACCCATAGGTGCAAAGGTCAATAAAATTGAGCACCAGACGTGAAGTGGTTTTCATTTAATTGACTAAACTTCTCATTTACAAAGTTATGAGCTCTTGCAGGTAGGAGAAATCATTCATCATCATCATCGTTTAACGTCCATTTTCCATGCTAGCACAGGCTGGACCACATAATTCATTTAAATTTGATGATGATAATGATAGTGGTGATGATGATCACTTTCTTGCTCTTAACGACAGTAAAAAGAAAGGGATTTAGAATCTCATTGTACTCAACCAACTACAATATATCACTGTGGTCCCAGACCAGACTCAAATACAGGATAATTGATTATTCTGGATCTATGGGTTATATCTACACATTCTATTTACTATTGTATACAAAAGGTTTTCTGAAGAAACAGTAAATGACAGGATATTAAGCATAAATTATAGTGAAAGGCATACAGGAAGTTGTGACATTCATATCTTTTCCAAGAATATTGATTTTTAACTATGCACAAGGACACCAATTTCTGGGCATGGTGTAATTGGTTATATCAAACCCAATACTTTCTTTTATCATCCCTGGAAGGATAAAAAACAAAACTGATCTTAGTGGAATTTGAACTCAGACAGCTGGCCTTGTTTCAAAATTTGAAACCAATATTTAATTGCCACACTCAAAAGTGTGGCAATTAAATATTGGTTTCAAATTTTGAAACAAGGCCAACCATTTCAGGGGAAGGGTAAGTCTATTAAATCAGCCACACTGTCCAATTGGTATTTATTTTATTGATCCCAATATGATGAAAAGCAAAGTCAACCTTGGTGATGAAATGCCACTAAGCATTTTGTTCAGTATGCCAATGATTCTGCTAGCTTGCTGCCTTGTGGCAACTATTACAAGATATTTTGTCCAATTCGCTACCAATTATTTTAACTCAACACTTTTTTAAAGAATATTAACTTCAGATCTGAATATCAACTTCCTAAAGGAAAGAGTCTGCTACATGCAGTTACACACATTACCAACATCTGTCACAATGATGGTAGTGTGAGTTATATTCAAGTGAAAATAACTTTTACAAAGATATTTATTTTTCTAAAGCATGCAAGTTCAAACAAGTCTGTATGCTATGAAGACATGCAGACAAAAACTAGTTTCTGGTTTCTATTTATTTGTACTGATTGTCTATTTATAAGGATGACTTCAGTAATCTTATGTCTGCTTATATATCCTTAGTTATTCTGGATTGGAAAAGAGCAAGCTAGACAGGAAACAAAATATCAGGTTTTTTAGTCATAACAAGTTGAAGGTAGGCAGTGAGCAAAATATTCAGCACTCTAAAGGTGAGACACATGAAGTAGTTTGAATTTTAAGAGTATTTGCATGAATCAGAATGACAGTGAGAAGTGTGCTCAAACAATACTGGAATACTTAGCTCCCAGAGAATGTGAAAAGAAAAATGTATATAAAAGTGAGTTATTGAATGAAGAGTATGAGCAAGATAGTGAAAACCTACATTCACTGGAAACACCAGGAAAGCATCAAAAGAGTCAGCATGAAACAGAAATTGAATTTCCTCAAATTACACAGTACCATCTTAAACCTCCGAAAAACCTCTCTTGCCAACCTCTGGAAAACCTCTCTCGCCAACCTCCGAAAAACCACTCTTGCCAATCTCCGAAAAACCTCTCTTGCCAATCTCTGAAAAACCTCTCTCACCAACCTCTGAAAAACCTCTCTTGCCAACCTCTGAAAAACCTCTCTCACCAACCTCTGAAAAACCTCTCTCGCCAATCTCCGAAAAACCTCTCTTGCCAACCTCTGGAAAACATCTCTCGATAATCTCCGAAAAATCTATCTTGCCAATCTCCAAGAGAGTCTGCTACATGCAGTTACACACATTACCAACATCTGTCACAATGATGGTAGTGTGAGTTATATTCAAGTGAAAATAACTTTTACAAAGATATTTATTTTTCTAAAGCATGCAAGTTCAAACAAGTCTGTATGCTATGAAGACATGCAGACAAAAACTAGTTTCTGGTTTCTATTTATTTGTACTGATTGTCTATTTATAAGGATGACTTCAGTAATCTTATGTCTGCTTATATATCCTTAGTTATTCTGGATTGGAAAAGAGCAAGCTAGACAGGAAACAAAATATCAGGTTTTTTAGTCATAACAAGTTGAAGGTAGGCAGTGAGCAAAATATTCAGCACTCTAAAGGTGAGACACATGAAGTAGTTTGAATTTTAAGAGTATTTGCATGAATCAGAATGACAGTGAGAAGTGTGCTCAAACAATACTGGAATACTTAGCTCCCAGAGAATGTGAAAAGAAAAATGTATATAAAAGTGAGTTATTGAATGAAGAGTATGAGCAAGATAGTGAAAACCTACATTCACTGGAAACACCAGGAAAGCATCAAAAGAGTCAGCATGAAACAGAAATTGAATTTCCTCAAATTACACAGTACCATCTTAAACCTCCGAAAAACCTCTCTTGCCAACCTCTGGAAAACCTCTCTCGCCAACCTCCGAAAAACCACTCTTGCCAATCTCCGAAAAACCTCTCTTGCCAATCTCTGAAAAACCTCTCTCACCAACCTCTGAAAAACCTCTCTTGCCAACCTCTGAAAAACCTCTCTCACCAACCTCTGAAAAACCTCTCTCGCCAATCTCCGAAAAACCTCTCTTGCCAACCTCTGGAAAACATCTCTCGATAATCTCCGAAAAATCTATCTTGCCAATCTCCAAGAAACCTCTCTTGCAAACCTCTGAAAAATCTCTCTTGCCATCCTCTGGAAAACCTCTCTCGCCAACCTCTGAAAAATCACTCTTGCCAATTTCCGAAAAACCTCGCTCGCCAACCTCCGAAAAACCTCTCTCACCAACCTCCAACAATCTCTCCCTCCTCCAGCCGACAGTTTTTTGTACTTTTCACAACAGAAAATACACCTTTTGTGGCAGTTATAATGAAATTGCTTTTTTATATCAGAGTAATAAGGCGTTTAAATAGAACATCCTTACCCCCGGGAATTACCGGGAACACCAGCTAGTGCCTAGCATATGTGGTGATCACAAGGGTTTTCTTAGTGTATTGCTCTTGTTTAAGTGAAATGAGGTGTGGTAATGCTTTCTAGATGGAGCAATGCTTGTGTTGTTTTGCTGTTACAGGAAATACAGTTGACATGACTCCATTAGAGGGTACATTTAAGGTCCCTGTTCATAGAATCAGTGCAGATTTAGTGTAAGGTGTCTAGGTTGCATGGGAAAGGTTAAGGAAGACTGAATGGTGGTATCATCTGTAAAACAGTAGGTGTCACAGGAGGCGACAGCAAGTAGGTCATTGATGTGTAAAAGGAAAAGAATGGGCAACAGAATTGAACTTTGGGTACAGCAGAGTTGATAGAGTGTGGGTCAAGAGAGAGAAGCTCCACCAGCACAGGCTGCATTAGTGTAATCTGACAGGATACTACTAATCTAATTTCTCTATGTAGTTTCTTAACTTACAAGAAATATCAGCCAAATCTCCCTCAACCATATCCTGCCAGCTTTAAAAAAAAAGAAGGAAAACAACATAAAGCATGAAATAAAGATAGGTTGGTCATTGTTGGAATGTCTTTGATAGTAAGTCTACATAATCAGGATTGATTTGGGGATATACAATAACAATAGACACACAGAAATTCATTAGAGAGTAGAGAGAATGCAATATGTCAGGATTGTCACAGGATTAATCAATGTATAAGATACAACACACAGATCCTTCCGAGTCATACTATGTTTCCATCTGGTTAAGGATTATACTTCACATTCCAACAGACTAAACAGCATGGTTCTCAGCTTGTAAAAGGAGGGAGAGAGAGACCGGGGATGATAGAGCAACTAGTACTAACCTTTCCCATGTTGTTTAGTACCAGATCAACTAACTGTTCAATAAATTAGATTATCATACCTATAAAAAACATTCTTCTTCTAAAAACCACCAGCTGAGTTTACAAGGTCATTAAATTTTCAATGCCCAGACCCTCTTAACTATAAATAAATACCATTATAAAGTGCAGTGGGACAAGTAGTGATGGTAATGTGTAACCCATAGGTGGTAAGCTTAATCCATTAAATGGTTTGGCACCACCATGTCTTTTGAGTGCCTTTTTTTTTTTTAGCAGTTGCATGCATTTGAACCAGGTCTCCAATCTAAGGAAAATGTCCTCCATTTTTTCCCACTAGTTACAGAAGCCCTGAGGAAAGAGGTGGGGGCTATAGATATTAACCATCTTCTTCTGCTTTAAACTACTGAAAAAAGAAAAAAAAACTATTTTGTAAGCTTATTTTGCTGAAATGGACAAAACCAAAGATAGATAAAGTATTTCTAACTACAGAAACAAATGTTTAGCATGGGAAAATTGAAAATCATCATCATTATCATCATCAATTCAATGCCTACTTTTCTGTGGTTGCTTGGGTTGAATGGAATTCGATGAGGTGGATTTATTTTATGGCCAAATCCCCTTCCTGTCACCAACCCTTACTTGTTTTCAAGTAAGGTATTATGTTTCCATTGAAGATTAGAAGGACACCGCTTGCATAAGGGTGACACTTGCTTTTCAACTATCATGTGATGTCAGAGCAAGGAGACAGTAACCCATACACATACATACATACATATAGCATGGACAACAGACATTAAATGACGATGATGATGATACACACACACACACACACAACAGGCTTCTTTTCAGTTTCTGTCTACCAGATCCACTCACAAGTCTTTGATTGGCCTGAGGCTATAGTAGAAGAAACTTTCTTAAGGGCCACACAGTGGGACAGAACCTCAAACAATGTAGTTCGAAAGGAAACCTCTTACCACACAGCTACATATGCACTAACTACAAGCTCATGTTAAGATAAATAAAAAATACAAACGGTTGATATGTGATTTTCTTACCAAACGTCTCCAGTTTCACCATTATCCTCAAAATTTGTAAATTCTTGTTTATAGGTATTTTCCCAACTGAAAAAGAATTCAGAATTAATAATACTAAATTTATTAATAATATATTTAGTTCGACTTCATTATCTTTTCTTGTCATATTTCCATCAGTTGAATTTCTAGTTTCTTTAAAATTTGTGACAATAACACCTGCCACCACCACTGTCCTCATCACCATTTTAATGTCCACTTTTCCATACTCTCACAAGCTAGATGAAATTCACTGAGATTGACTTTCTACAGTTGGATGCTTTTTTTCTGTTACTAATCCTCACCTGCTTCTCCCTCAGAAATATTTCCCCTTGTTTTTTGAACATAAACAGCACAATGGCCAGATCTCATCATTTCACATCTGTTTTCCATCCTGGCATGGGTTGGATGGTTTGACAAGAGCTGGCAAGCCAGATTTATAAAATAAGTACCAGTTGAGTACTGAGGTCAATGTAATTTACTACTCCACCACCAAATTTATTTCAGGCCTTGTGCCTACAAAAGAAAATATTATTGTTATTAAGGTGGCGAGCTGGCAGAATCATTAGTACAGCAGGCAAAATGCTTAACAGCATTTCATCCATCTTTACATTCTAAGTTTAAATTCCTCCACAGTTGACTTTGCTTTTCATCCTTTCAAGGTCAATAAAATAAGGACCAGTTGAGCACTGTGATGGATCTAATCGACTTACAATCTTCTTTGAAATTGCTGGTCTTGTGCCAAAATTTGAAACCATTATTATTAGTATTATTATTATTGTTATCATTATTAAGGCAGTGAGTACTGAAGTTGATGTAATTCACTTAACCCTCCCCCAAACTTGCTGGCCTTGTGCCAAAATTTGAAATCATTATTAAGCCAGTAAGCTGGCAGAATTGTTAGCACATTGGTCTAAATGCTTAATAGCATTTCTTGTTTTCATGTATTGAGTTCAAATTCTGACAAGGTTAGATTTGCCTTTCATCCTTTTGTGGTTGATAAAGCAAGTACAAATTGAACACTGGGGTCAATGTAATTTACTAGTCCCCCTCTTCACAAATTTTAGTCCTTGTGCCTAAAGCAGAGAGGACTATTATTGTCTGTTTTGTACTTCCTGTTATATATCCTGTAGGGCCAGCTCCCTATAGCACCTCATGCCCTGTGGGCCTGAGGTGCTATAGGGTGGATAACACTTCATTGTCGGTACTCTCCAAAATATAGCTGTTTCATGAAATGTGATCTTCTGGATTGCATAAATATTGATGTTGCTCAGAAGAGAGAGTGGGAGAGGTTTGATCAGTTGCCAGGACTGAATTGAAGCTGAGGAAAACAACCTAGGCCAGTATATAAAAAATACCGTGGAGTCACTGTTGAAACGCATAAAGAAGGCTGGTGCCATCAAAACTAAAAATTGTGTAACTAAAGAAAAATTTAAACAAGAAATGAACAAAAAAAAAAAGAAAAGAAAAAGCATGGTAGGAAAAAATGCACAGTCAGTTTGCAAGAGATGTGAATGCCAAGACAGATACAGAGGACCGATGGCTATGGATGAGGAGGAATGATTTGAAGATAGAGACAGGAGCACTCATATGTGCAGCTCAGGAACAAGCATTAAGGACTAATTATATGAAGTGCAGAATTGACAACACTACTGATAGCGGCAAATGTAGAATGTGTGGTGAGAGAGGTGAAATGGTATGGCACATCGTTAGTGAATGCCTGAAATTGGTACAATGTGAATACAAATGATGCCATGACAATGTGGCAAGAATGATCCATAGGGAAGGTCTGTTGAAATCATGCCCTACAAAGAGCAAAGACATGGTATGAGCAAACCCCAGAAGGAGTCACCAAAAATGCAAACTGCAAAATCCTGTGGGATGTAATGATCCAGTGCGATCACCTGACCAGACAGAGGAAACAGGACATTGTTGTGGTGAATAAAAAACAAAGAACATGTATGATTATCAACATAGCATGCCCTGGTGACAATAGGATCAATGTGAAAGAAGAAAAAATAAACAACTACGACAATTTAAAACGGGAAATATGAAGGTTGTGGTTCATGAAGAGAGTAGACATGATACCAATAGTAATTGGTGCACTTGGAAGTATCAGCACTCAACTACCAACATGGCTGAAAAAGATTGATGCAAGTGTGAAGGTAGAACACCTACAAAAATCAGCATTGCTTGGAACTGCAAGAATTCTTTGCAGGGTTCTTGAAACATGACCAGTAAACAAGTATCACCTTAGTCTACAGACACTTTCCATCATACCCAGCAAAATAAGCTGTGAGTTTTCATATAATAATAATAATAATAATAATGACCTGGGAATTGATAAACAAAAAATGTGGTATCTTAATGCAAGAACTGTTCCTGTTATTGTAGGTGCCCTAGGCATGATAAAAAAAAGGGATGTCAGCAGCATCTAGATAAGATCTCAGGAGAACCATGTCTCAGGAAAATTCAAAAGATTGTGCTAACAAGTACTGCCCACATCCTTAGAAAAACCCTATCCATTTAAATGTGTGTGTTGTATTGCATGAAGATATTTCACTACCTCCCCTCCCCAAGCTTTCAGTCATACTGTAACATCTCTTATCCTTCACTTGCCCTAGGATGCTGTGTGTGACTCGGCAAGTGACTGTAACAAAGATTCAGATTAAAAGTAAATAATAATAATAATAATCCTTTCTTCTGTAGGCATCAAGACTGAAATTTGGGGGAAGAGATTAAGTCAATACATCGACCCCAGAGTGTAATTTATTTAATCGACCTCGAAAGGATGAGAGGTAAATCAACCTCATTGGAATTTGAACTCAGAAAAGACAGACAAAATACTGCTTAGACTTTCTCCTGACATGCTAATGATTCTGCCAGCTCATTGCCTTAATAATAATAGTGCAAAACAATATAAACAAAATAATTTAACACAGTTCATTGCCTTGTAATTAAGTAATGTTAGAATGTTATCAATACTTTTCCAGATAACAATAGAGAACATTAAGCGAAATTTGTATTGCTAGTGTCACAATTAGTGAATTCTCAGTCAATCATAATCAAGGATAATTGTTGACGTATGTGACTGTTTGTGTGTCAGATGGTAGAGAGTAGGAGTTACCGTCTGACAACCTGATTTTTATTCCCTGATTTGAGGCTCATTTCTGATATTTGTAATGCATATGCTCCTTTCCAAAGCAAAGGAACATGAACATGACAAATCCTGTATCGATGTTGCCCATAGATAACAGAGTAACAGGCATTAAATGATACACATCATTGTTGCTATTGCTGTCGCTGTCATCATCATTTAACATCCATTTTCCATGTTTGCATGGGTTGGATGGTTTGACAGGACCCAGCCAGCTGCAGGGTTGCATCAAGTTCCAGTATTAGCTCTGGTATGATTTCTATTGCTGGATGCCCTTCCTAACACCAACCACTTTACAATGTGTACTGGGTGCTGTTCTCTTTTTGTATCAATAGCACTAGTAAGTTTACCAAGTAAGGGCTATGGTAGAGCACACTTGACTAAGGTGCTGTTCAGTGGAATTGAACTTAAAATTACATTGTTGTAAAGCAAGTTTGTTAACCATATGCCCTGTTACACAATGGTAACATATGGTTTCAAAAGAAATTTAGCACTTACTTCTAGCAGATAAAGAAACTACATAGAGACTTCTTATTGACTTGAAATATATCCAGCTTTGGTAATTAGTGCCAGAAAAAACTATCTAGAAGTAGAGAAAAATTATCCTTCTATATAAAACACCAGGAAAAAAAAAAGAAAAATTAAATGAGTGAATCTGAAACTTTGTCAAGTCACCATCCTCTTGGCTCTAATCCAGACCCACAAATGTTCACCCTACTTTATAGCATAACCCAGAAGGGTGGATTACACAATACCATAGATGATAATAACAACACAGGGTATTTCAAAAACAATAACAGTAAGCCCTATACTTCGTTTGGAATGTATTAATTAATGACGCCCACATCAACAATTCTACCATCCCCAGAGGCATAACAAACCTAACTTTAGATACCAGTGTGTTAAACCTTATTGTGGTGGTAGTGGCATATTTAGAATTTCAATGTATGAGATATTATTGGATTGACAGCTCGAAAAATCCCCCTCAAGGCAAACATCTCCCTATCGTTGTTTCTGTTATATATGCTTTACACTTTTTTTCCCAGTTAGTCAGAAGAGAAGAGTCTATGCTCATGAACTTTAAAAACCCTCTCAAACTGGTGAGATTGCTATCTATATATATCATCACCATCATCATTTAATGTCTGCTTTCCATACTGGCATGGGTTAGACAGTTTGACTGGAACTTGCAAGCCAGAGGGCTGCATTAGGTTCCAGTTTGATTTGGCATGGTTTCTAATATACAGGGTGCGAAAGCTATTTGAGGACAAATTTATGTTTATAAAAAAAGATATATATTTATCAAAATATGCAATGAGGATAAAAATAAACCTTCTTTTCTATAATGCTACTCAGTAAAGCCACATTCAGCTTCAACAACTGCTTTGATATGAGACCTAAATCATCTGCATGCTTGAATCAAGTGGTCCTGGTTCATTTTGGACATAACTGACTATGGCAGCTTTCAAAGGATCTTTGGTGTTATGAGCGTGTTCATCGACCTCTCTCTCAATGATGCTCCACATGTAATAGTCCAATGGATTGAGATCTGGGGAATTAAGAGGCCAAATGTTAGGGGTTATGTGATCATGAAAATTTTCAGCTATCCATTCCTGTGTTACTAGAGCCATGTGTGATCATGCAGAGTCTTACTGAAACACATATGGCCTTCCTTTGTATACACTGTCTAGCCAGGGCTTAACAATTATTTCCAGGACCTCAATGTAGGTGGCAGTGTTAACTGTAAGGCCTTGTGGAAAGAAGTACGGAGGCTTCACATGTCCTTCATTGTTGACAACCCCTAAAACCATGACAGTTGTAGGAAATTTTGTATGCATAACACTTGGAACTTCAGAAGGGTCTGCATATAACCATCTATCATTTCTTGTTAACTTTTTGATCTTGGTCAAAGTTTTTCTCTTCTGAGAAAAACAAAATCAAATCTTCTGCTGGATTTTTCTGTTTAAGAGCCATTTAGATTTGATGTAGTGATTTATTTTTGCTTTTTCTGACAAATTGACCTTTCCTCATCATATAAGACATATCTGATATCTTCGTGGACAACATTTCTGATTGTTCCTTCTGACAAATGAAGATCTTTTGCAATTGACTTCATGGATTTTCTGGGATTGTAACCAATGGTTTGTTGAACTTGCTGGATAAATTCAGGTGTTCTGATGATTTCAGAGTGTTTAGAATGCTTTTTATGCCTCAATACTAGTGATATGTTTCCATCTTCAGTCTCTAGCTCCTTACAAACTTTGTAGATGAAATACCTGGCAACCTTTAAAAGTCGAGATATTTCAAAATCGCTATGCTCAGCCTTTATAACCACAATAACAATAACTGCATGCTTCTGCATTTCTTAAGTAAGCTGAGAGTCAGCCATTATTATTTCCTGAACAAAGATTATACAGAGTTAGCAAAAAATGCAACAATGACTCTAAAAAAGGTATGTCCTCAGATACCTTACGCACCCTGTGTATATATGTATGTATATCTGGTACTCAGTCTGAACACTTAATAGTCAATAACTGCATGAAAAACAGAATGAGAGAAATCATTTGTAATAGAGAGAGGGTCTAGTCTGAGTACATGTAACAGAATAAACTCCACTAATGCTAGCCAAAAACCAAACAGTGTGTTACACCTACAACACTAAAAAGACAAAGTATAGTCAATCTAGTGTCAGATGTACGAGTGCTCTATTTTTCCAATGAATCAAATAGGTAAAGGTGAAGTTACCCTCTCAAGTCCTGCCAACACACAAGGGCTGGTTTCCTCGGTTTCCATGGCATGTAAATTCCCCAACTGGATGGGATACCGGTCCATTGCAGGATTACTCATTTTTGCCAGCTGAGTGAATTGAAGCAATGTGAAATGAAGTGTTTTGCTCAAGAACACAACACGTCGCCCGGTCCAGGAAACAAAACCACAGTCTTATGATCTAGAGTCCAACACCCTAGCCACTAAGCCACGTATCTCCACATATATTGAATCAAATATATCTACCTAACTAAATAAAGGCTGGATGATAAAAAGGTAGAGAGATTTAAGATGTTCAATGTGCTTATCTAATCCAAAGTTCAAACCCTATAATAGAAATAATTTCAAGGCCGTAAAATAGTTCTAACATCAGTTCAATCCATGATTGAATAACATCTTCATACAATCCATTTGAATGACTGAATCATCAAACTTGAACAAACAATACTTCATAAAAGCATAGAAAATGATGAAGTTCATGCTGTGCTTCAGATTTGTTATTATTTAGCTCCATGTCAACCCTGGTTAATCAAACTTGTGATTGACTAAATTTTTTAATGTGTCTTTTCTTTTTCCAAGAGATAAGGTGTACTCTGGACTACATCATCCAACGTGTCCTTCCTTTTTTAAAAAGTTAGAGTATAATTTAAGGTAAATTAGACGTTTATCTCTGGCAGATCAAGTTGACTAATAGAGGCTCCCTCATTAGCTCATATCTCTAGATTTAGTAGTATTAGGTAAATGAAAGATGAATTCAACAACATGAAGAGAGACAGCATTCTAATTTACTGCTGGTAACATACCCAGATGTTTGTTTATCCAACAGTTAGGTGAATAGAAACCTATAGAATTCAGTGACTTGCATGACATCATTAAACATCTGGTTGTGCCAGTTCACTTCATTTACTTTCTAAGCAAGTCAATTACTGCTGTTGCATAGGCTGACTTGACATGTCCTTCAAGTACAATATGAAGGTGAGACCGTCATGTCGTGACAATTCTTTTTGACTTCTGGGACATTTTCATTTCTTGTACCAATTATTACTATTTACTCTTATAAGTGGGATAGCCATATATCTCATTGAGTGCTTAATGAATAAAATCTCATACATAGGATTAAACACTCTAGCTATCAGGTACATGAAATCCGTGTTTAGCTCATTGGAAGCCTATAAGCAATGGTGTGGTTGTTCACAAATTCTGATATAAATTCTTTAAAAAACATATAAAACATTTTAATTGTGATCATCCTATACCTTTTTTTTTTTCAGGATAGTGTGCATACTCTGACCCACTGGCTCTGAACCCCATCACCTGGGAAGCCTATGAGGATAAAAAAGGGTATGGACAAATTACTATTCATGATAAATGAAGATGGTTTTTAAAATTCCGGCACGTAAAGAGCACCCACTACACTCTCGGAGTGGTTGGCATTAGGAAGGGCATCCAGCTGTAGAAACTCTGCCAGATCAAGATAGGAGCCTTGTGCAGCCATCTGGTTCGCCAGCCCTCAGTCAAAATCGTCCAACCCATGCTAGCATGGAAAGCGGACATTAAATGATGATGATGATAAAAGAAGAATTATATAGAAGCAAACTCTACTCCATCTTCTCATTACTAAAGAAATGGAGGCAAACATTTTCATTAATACTGGGGGCAGAGCTGATATTTGAAAACCCCTGCTCTGGCCTACAATATATCTTTTTTTTTAAAACAGTAGCATGTGTTGAGGGATGCTCCCTCATTGGCTCACTGTAACCAAAATGACAGTATAAAGGAAAGGAATGTCATAGTTTAGTCTCACTGTACACAGTTAATGTCATAGTTTAGTCTCGCTGTGCGCAATAGTTAATGCATACCTAAGTTGGAAAACAGCAGAAGATTAAACATTATCTATGGGATCTGTGGTAATAAAAAAACAAAAAGGTGAAATGAGTTAGCACTTTATATATCTATAGGTTCATCATCGTTTGCAAGAAATAATACTGATTTTAACTTCTGTTTTGCCATGCTGATGAATATTAAATGTGTCAGTAATAAATTCTTGATCTTCCGTCTCCCACAATGCCAGACCGTAACTTCTTATATATAGATAAAATAATGAAAAAAGCCAGCCTCGGCTGGCCCCCGTGCCGGTGACACGTAAAAGCACCGTCCGTTCGTGGCCGTTTGCCAGCTCTGTCTGGCCCCGTGTCGGTGGCACGTAAAAGCACCATCCGTTCGTGTCCGTTGCCAGCATCGCCTGGCCCCGTGCCGGTGACACGTAAAAGCACCATCCGTTCGTGGCCGTTTGCCAGCTCTGTCTGGCACCTGTGCAGGTGGCACGTAAAAAACACCCACTACACTCGCGGAGTGGTTGGCGTTAGGAAGGGCATCCAGCCGTAGAAACACTGCCAGATCTGACTGGGCCTGACGAAGCCTTCCAGCTTCACAGACCCCAGTTGACCCGTCCAACCCATGCTAGCATGGAAAGCGGACGCTAAATGATGATGATGATGATGATGCTAACATCAAGTATAGACTATGCAAATCAATACAAAACAATTGACCACATCATTTCTGATAGCCCGATTTTTACCAGGTCTGAGTGTAATTATAAACATTAAATCAAGTTAGCAGCTTTATCCACTGAGCAATAAGTTGGCATAAGAATGCAAAAGAAATGATATAAGCATGTACCTAACACAATACATGACTAACAACCAAACCTCAATCAGCTTGGACATGCCTACCCAGACTGATAAGAAGATCAAAGCCATCCAGATCTAATTATCCAAAGACTGGAACAAAAATGCCTTGACTCTAATTGACATCTTGATTCCTTCTGAGCAAAACGTTATCCAGAAGGAAGAGCAAAAATTGTCAAAGTACAGGGATCCTGAAATTGAAATATGCAGAATGTGGTGTATAAGAAAGATAATGACAATTTGAGAGGTAGGTAGGTAGGTAGTTTGTTTATTTGTTTGTGTTTGTGTGTGTGTAAAGAAAAAAAAACCATAGAGTTCTAAACTTTACCCACAGTGCCAAAAATAGCTCTGCTGAGCATAGCTCAAGACACTTTCAACTCATTAGTGCAGCTCAAACAGTACACTGCCTACACACAACACATACCATATACAATCACCATCTAGTAATAAATTATCTCTTTTTGTGAATAGTTTTTAAAAAATTATTCAACAATGCCATTTTGAAAATCAATTGATAACACATCTAACCAGGTCAGCAACAATAATCCTTTGGGCCCAAAACCTGAAATTTTTTTGGGAGGGGACTAGTCAATAGCATTGACTCCAGTGTTCAACTGGTACTTAATTTTATTGACCCTGGAAAGATAAAAGGCAAAGTTGACCTCAGCAGAATTTGAACTCAGAATGTGAATAGGTACAACTAATACTGCCAGACAATTTATCCAATACTGACTCCTAACATACACACAAGGCATAAATTTTGAGGTGGTTATAGCTAATTATATCAAAGCTAGTACTTTAGTACTTAAATTTATCAACGTCAGAAGAATGAAAGTCAAAGTTCACAGTGGGATTTGAATTCATAATAATTTCTTTATTTATCACTAGTATGTCAAGAGAGGAAACATCACAAGAACACATTACAAAAGCAGTGGGGGATTTACATAGAACTGAGAATGAGGAAACGGACATAAGAAATAATAAAAATTAAATGAAATAGCCCTACAGAACAACACCCAGGATCAATCAAAGATACCCACAGACCCAGATGGTCCTTACTAAGTACCCTCCTCTTCTAGTTGTTGGCACATGGACCCTACTTTAAGTACATGTCAAAAGTAGGGTCTATTCACTCAAGTCATATTTCACTCTCATTCATATTTCAGCAAATTTACTGGAAGTTGACACTGTCTTTATTTTTACTTTCTTTCAGAATATTTGACTTGGCCAAAGAAGAAAGTTACTCTTAATCTAGTCAACCATGCAACTTCTTACACCATAGTTACTAAACAGAAGAAAATAGCTGCCTTTCCTGATCAAAGGAAGTTGATAGAGTGATTTTCACAATGAACTTGCCTGACAGCTAATGCTGTGCTACATGCAACAAAAACTCCACATATGTCAACAATATTCAGATACTGAACAAAAACATACAAAACAAGTTCACCACTGTACAGGCCCAGCTAATGGCATTTCTGTGCTTGCAGAGTTTATCCTGAAACCAAAGGTACAGTTGAATCAACACCAAATCAGGAATCAAGGATTTCTGAGAGTTGTCCATAGTCCCCTCTCAGAAAGTCCTTCAGAATAGACTTTCCAATGGATGTTCACCTGAGTCCCCTTTAAGAATGTCATCAGTCTTGCATACCATTAATCCTCTACAGAAAGCAAGGGTTTATGTACCACCATCTACACAGCCTGGCTGGAGAGCTGTGGGTACTTGGCAATGCTTCAGACAGCAAAGGATGCCTGACAAACAACACTATTAGTGCATCATTAGTCATAGTATACTGAATCCTCTACACAGGTGTTTGTAGCAGATTGACCTTTTCAGACCAATGGAATGCATTTGGTTAGATGAACAACAGTAGTAGCAACAACAACAACAGTTTCAAATTTTAGTACAATTTCAGGAGAGTGGGTAAATCAGTTAAACCATCTCCAGGGTCTAAAAGGTACTTATTTTAACAAACCCGAAAGAATGAAAGGCAAAGTCAACCTCAGCAACATTTGAACTCAGAACATAAAATCAGAAGAAATGCTGTTAAGCATTTTGTCCAATGTGCTAATGATTCTCCCAGTTTGCTGCATTAATAATAATAAAAATAATTTCAAATATTTGCCACAAGGGCAGCTTGGGGGGGGGGGAAGGGATTAAGTCAGTCAATTACATCGACCCTAGTGTGTAACTGGTACCTATTTAATTGACCCCGAAAGGATGAAAGGCAGTCAACCTCGGCAAAATTTGAACTCAAAATGTAGCGATGGACAAAATAACGCTAAGCATTTCGCCTGGCACACTAATGATTCTGCCAGCTAGTTAGTTGCCTTAATAATAATAATAATAATAATAAATTATAATAAATCTTCCCTATAGCAAGACATCTCTGCTTGTCCCTGGCATAAAGCCACTGCTCAACCCTCTCAAATATTCACCCCACTTAGTCAAGAGGACTTTTTCATTTTTCCCTTTTTTCATCTTTTCGTGTTTTTTCTATGTAAATTGTTTGGCAATCTCACTAGTGCTGGTGGCATGGAAAAAAAAAAAGCACCAAATACGCACTGTAAAGCAGCTGACCTTAGAAAGGGCATCCATCCATTGAAACCAAGCCAAACTTGACTTGGAGCACAATGCAGCCCTGCAAGCTCACAGGATCCTGTCAAATAATCCAACTCATGCTGTCGTGGAAAAGTCATTAAATGATGATGATGACAACAAAGATCTAGACTAATGGTTCATAAACTTTTTTAGGCTCCCACCCCATTGGCGCCCAGGTCACATTCCTGGTGCCCCACCCCGATTCACCACCACAAATATAGGCCACTTTCTGAAGCAAATTCAAAACAACTGTATTTCACAAATAAACTTAACCTAATTAACCCATAATTTTGTTGTCCATACATCCAACACTCCATTTTGGTGACCCATTATCACCCCACTTTTCTTCAATGCACCCTGGATCTTTCCAGGAGGGCAGTACTGCTCACTTTGGGAACTACTGATCTAGACTGATATGTTTAGAAAACAAAATTAAATTTTCATTCTAGTCAGACATTTTTAAAAGTCACTAGTACAGTAAATAGAAACATTCTACTCATGAATCAAAGCTAGGCTGTAGATTTCATACATTGAGAAATTTTCATGTGAAAATAGATGCAATATGGTTGAATGAATAATATATTGGACAACACTATTCATAGGTCATTAGTTTAAACCCTCTAAATGTGTTTCATTGTGATTCAAAGTAGAATATGTTATTCTACATTGAGTCAGTTCACCTGCATAAGCAAGCCCAACATTGATAAAATATATAAATGCCACCAAAGTCCTGAGAGTCTGTTTAGGGCTTAGCTGAGATCTTGATTCGTAGTATTAAGCATATGAGAGATTAATCAACTCCAGGATAGGACATTCTTCTATTGCAACTAAAATTGATTTCTAACATAAGTACAAAGTTTCATATTTGGATTATAGGTACAGTAAAGTTAATTATACTGACACTGTGCTTGGCTGGTAATATTTTCTCAAACTTGGAAACGTGAAAGGCAAAACTGATCCTGGTAGTATTTGAACCAAGTATGTAAAGAGTTATAGGTAAATACTGCAAGATAATTTGTGCAATGGTCTCCTGGTACTGCAACAACAAAACTAACATACTGAGTTCAAATATTGCAATCTTTCCCATCAGTAACATTTATTATATCAGTAATATACAGAGCTTAAGCTTATGATCCAAATAAGAAGACAAATAGTTTCGCACATCTTTAATGACCAATTACATTTGTTTCAGTACCATTGCATGCAAAAGTTCCATGTGAAAAGTTACATTGTGCGCAATGTAAGAGCACACCTTTTAATGCAAGTCTGATGAAGTGCCACTCTAATGTTTAAAACCACAAATATCACATAACTTTTCACAAGGAACTTTTGCATGCAATGACATTAAAAACAGTGATACTGAAATAATGGTAAACTGGTCTTTAAAGATATGCTAAACTCTTTCTTTCTCTTCTTATTTGGATTATGCTTTACTTTTCGCTAGACGCAGACATTGGATTTACTAGTGTGGTATCTGGAATTTCTACACCAACAGAATTTTAACCTACCCTGAGTCTCCTCAAGCACAAGTTGAGTGCTGCATTGGAAATGCTCTGATTTTCTACCCTTTCAAGACCACCCATCCATCCATACATACATCCATACATACATACATATATATATATACATACACACACCACCTGAAAAAAAAAAAAGACCTCTACTGTTTTAAGTGGCATGATAATTCAATATGGTTAAACAACCAGTGTTTACTTCCAAGAGTTTGTAAAAGTTTTGAGTAAAAACTTTTTGAATTATACAGGTTTGAATAATATAACAACTTGTATAGAGAAAATTAACATTCTTTAATTACCATATTAAGAAAAAATCAAGATTAAGTTAAACATGTAGAAACGGCATTTTGTATTTGTTCTCGAAATAAATTTCTTTGTGGTCCGTGTGTAGTACGAATGTAGAATGTTGTTGAGATAAAAGAAAGAAAATCAACATACGTTTGTAATCTAGCAGAATAGAAATACAGCAAATTAATAACTCATTCAGCTGAAATGTATCTCATATTAAGACTAACTGGTACAAGAGTAAACAACCGATATTATTGGGTGTTTGTTCAAGGTGAGCTCATATTGAAAAAAAGAAACAAGACAGTTGGTTCTCCCTTGCTGAGAAAAGAGAGTTTTGAATTACATTTTACATAGCCAGTACATGGCTGAGATGTACTGTTCTTGGATTGCTTCGATAAAACCAAACCTGCCCTTGGTTGTATGAGAGTCACAAGTGAGTTCAAAAAGACAACCTTCAGAGATGTAATAGTGCAGATGGTAATATATAAAATAAATCAAATGTCAATGATTAGATCAATAATACAAGCATGAATTTGAATTAGAAAAGTGGAACTTGCCCTATATATCTAGAGCTTGCCAGACAAAGACCATTAGTAATTACATGAGAAAACACCCACAATTCTGATCTTCCAGATCAGATACCATAATTTGTTTCTACTATTTTATCCCTACAAGGTCATTCATTAGTCAACCAGTGCCAGCAAATTAGGCCATCCTATTGCGAATGTTCAGCACAGTGAATTATCCTATTTAGACTCAATATTTGTTCCAATATCTCCATGAATCAATGTATGTCAGACACACTGACGTTACATTGTGAAAATGAAATTATCCAGTTAACATAGCTCTTTTTCACTCCACAAAGATACTAAAGGTAAGGTGTTTGTATCTATTTATATATATATAAATATTGAAACAAAACGCTTAACACACTACTAATTTATAAACCGATGTAACTGTCATTATGCGTTGTATCTTTCAATTGTTCTATCCAATATCCGGATATTTTCGGTTTGACCGGCAGTTTTTAAAAATAATTTCCACGCAACTAAATACTTTTAAACTTCGTATACTGGTAGAATGTGTTTATAAGACATCTTTTTCTCTTGGCTTTATGGAGAAAATTCTATAGTTTGTAAGATATTTGTTGTATTTTCTTCAATTTCAACCAATCAATGACGTCTATTGAGGTGAAAACATTCTGTGCCGTATGAATATGTCCCTCGTTTAAGAAACAGATTGGGTTTATTTACATTTCTGAAGAAAAAAAGATACCCTTCCCCCTAACCCTAAAACAGATTGAAATGCAATAGATCGATACTAGGGTCATAAATTATGGGTGACAATTTCATGACAGCTAGAAAAAACTGCCGTTCAAACCGAAAAGATCCCAATATCCTTAAACTCTTAGTGGCAACGAAACAGTCTCTCTGTGGATAAATTAAAAAGGGTCCTGAGTTGCTGCTGATCGAAATGGGTCCGGCTGAGCCCTTGCTTTCTCTCCACGAAAACACGGCATATATAGACAAATGTGTGGCGAAAATAAAGAATACGTACACCCGGTGGTTAGATTTAGGAGTAGGGGTTAGGGTTTGGGGGTTTTTTTACCTCTGCCCAACGAGTTTACATGTCAATACATACTGGCTAAAATATATAGATGTATTTTGTAGCACAATTAAAACAGGAACAAGTTATCTCAATTGAAAGTATGACAAGGCAGCCAGCCGTTCTAGAATGTAATCGCTCACAATTGTCATGAAAATGATAGGCAGATATATTAATCTTTCGAGTGACAATCCGTTAGCTTGATTCATTTTTTGTTTCTCAACTTGAAGCTTATAATGGTGTGCTATCAGTTACATTAAATCTTAACTAATTTGTAAATAAAATGTCATTGGTTTGTTATATAAAAAATTTTGAGAATATGTCTCAAGTGTCAGTAGTTTTACAATCATTTTCATATTATCTGTCAGCAGAAGTGAAGTTTTAAAAGTTTTGAGTGTTTGATGATTATTGATATCTCTTCCTCAAACAGTTCTCTTCGTATTTATTTATTTTTTCTTCCCGTCTGTAAGAATATCTTACATTTATGTTAAACTTCACATGACCATAACTTTCATGTTACTAAAGTTCCCCTTCCTCGTACCAGTCTGAGTTTTTTTGTTTATTACAAATTTGTGGGAGTTTTCTTCGCATAAGCATTTTATATAGTTCTTCGTACTACAAATCTGAGACAAGGACATGTGACACTGAAAGCACAGCTAGATAAGGGCGTTAGCACTTAGTAAAATAGAAGAGACACAGTAAAATAAATATACAAATAAATAAATAGGGAATTTTAACTGTTAGTATCAAGTTAGGTTTAAATTTCTGTAACTTCATATCAGAGAAAAGATTTCGAAATAACAACCCTGTTTGTTCAATACTAGCTACTGAAGTTATTATTGAAAAACTAATCAGATTTTGTTTTATTCCTACCTTAGGACAGAATTACAACAACAAAAAGTATACCGACACAACTATGCCCCTCCCTTCGACTTTGTTTCCTCAACACTTTCAGAAAAAATACGGATATCTTTTAATGAAAATTTCAACAAATATCTTTCAGGTGGTGTTAGATTACAATTATATCAGAATTTAATGTGAAAAATAAATTGGTGGGTGCGAACACATCGCATATTTTATTTCATGTCAGTAAGTGCGTGTGTGGTCGCAGGCGCACCCACCAATTCTTTTTTCTTTTTTTTTAACTGATTCCAATATAATTGTAACTTGCACCATCTGAAAGGCATCTAAAAAATTTCAATAAAAATATTTCAGAAAATTATAAGGAAACAAAATTGGGATATTTACCTACAAACTTTTCTCAACAACACTAAGAGTAAAATATGTTTTTATATGACACATTCATTCTACCAGTGTGCGAAGTTTGAAAGTGTCTAGTTACAAAAAAGTTAATTTCGCGATCTGCTGTTCAAAGGGAAAAGATCCTAAAATTGGTAGGAGACACTCAAATGGCATTGTCTCAAAATACAGTAACTCAAATAAGAAAGCGATTATACTTTCTCTTAAAGACATTTAAGGCCTCAATTAGCGACTCTTCGATGAAAGCAGCAACTTATAATAGTAGGAAAAATTAAGTTTGATAGTTTTCTATTAGAAAATATGTTAACACTGCCCGTGTGCACAAAAACTAAATCTTTCGCAGTAGAAGTTTCAAACGAACGATAGTAAATATGAAATAAAATAGTATCGCAAAAAACTGGGATACAATTGGTAACTTGGTAATAAGTTAATCACACATTTTTAATTCAATATTTTTGTAGAGGTTTATTTACGCAGAGATATTAAACTTATTCTCTAGTAGGGTTAATTTTTAATTCCAGCTTAATCTTTCTAGAAATAGCAACCAAATCTCTCTCAAATCACGTGCTTACAACTTAAATAAAGGACATACGTAAACGAAGGTAACTTTATATCAGTCATGGGCAGCCTGCGATCCGTGGGACTTTCGGAATAGCATGTCTAACGAAAAATTTCCGGCTCTACATGGTCGTTCGACTTGCTAGATATATCAGCCAAGTTGCCCTTGAACCACAATATTCTTTAAAAAGCTCTAGGTATAATGTCTGAAAACATGGGATGATCAAAGTTGAGAAACTTTCCTCAAATATATGCATAAGGGTTAAACAACTACATTTTATTTATTTATTTAATAAACAGGTTGGTTTTATATGACATAATAATAATCGGCTACTGCTGTTGACTGATATTTTGATCAGGCGACCCAAAAGAGAATCATGCAGCTTAGTCAGATACATAAGACGATTTTCATTTCACAACACAACAAATTAAGCTTATCAGGAAGGAGAAGTTAGAAAGAGCTGTACTAGAGAGAGAGAGAAACAGATTTTAAGGTGATTATATGGAATTTTAAATTATAATCAATTGAAGCGCTTTCATTCATCATATTTCACTACCAGTGGCCTAAAGAGTCAATAAACATATTATTCAATATAAAATAGTGTACATTTAAACGCAAAAAGAAATTACCTATAACACGCAATTTCATGAAAAAATAAAAACTTTTACCTTGGTAAAGTTTTTATTTTTTCATTCCCTTTGAAATTGCTCAAAGTTTTGTGGTTTTCGATTGTTTTGATTGTCTCCTAGCGTGTAGAAATTGTCTGTTATAAGTAATTTCTCTTTGTGTTTAAATGTACACTATTTTATATTGAATAATATATATATATATATAATATATATATATATATATATATATATATATATATACGGCATTCTTGAATACCGATTATTCATGTAATTGTAGTAAATTTTAACTTCCATTTCTAAAACTAGATGGAACTAATCCTTTTCTTTTTATATGTTTAAAACTGTTTCTTTATCCGGATGTTTAATATTTCCCAAGTAAATTTACCATTTTTCGAATTCATAATTTCTAACGGCAATCTTTCGTCTTTTCGGTTTGAACGGCAGTTTTTTAAAATAATTTCCACGTAACTAAACACTTTTAAACTTCGAATACTGGTAGAATGTGTTTATAAAACATCTTTTTCTCTTGGCTTTATTGAGAAAATTCTATAGTTTGTAAGATATTTGTTGTTTTTTTCTTCAATTTCAACCAATCAATGACGTCTATTGAAGTGAAAACATTTTGTGCCGTATGAATATGTCCCTCGTTTAAGAAACAGATTGGGTTTATTTACATTTCTGAAGAAAAAAAATATACCCTCCCCCACCCCTAACCCTAAAACAGATTGAAATGCAATAGATCGATATTAGGGTCATAATTATGGGTGACAATTTCATATGACACCGCTAGAAAAAACTGCCATTCAAACCGAAAAGATCCGAATACTATATCAGTCACTATTCATTCAGTAACACAGTTATCATTTCAATAAAAGGGACTTTGTTTTTTTTTTTGTTTTTTTTTTTGATAAAGCAGTCTTCTTGAGATCAAAGACTCCTTACAACTAAGGCTTTCTTTTATATACACATTTTACAGTGCTATATAATAGCAACAATCTCCCCGGACCCTCTGAGCTCAACATTACAATTTTCACACTTACAATGGTCCACACTTGAAAGAATTGACTCAATAATACAAAGGCGATTCTGTTACACATTAGCAGGAAAGACATTCAAGTTATCATACTTCTCGAACACATGGTCTTGTGTTTAGTCCCACTTCGTGACACTTTGAACAAGTGTCCTCTACTAATAGCCTCGGGCAAACCAGGGCCTCGTTGGTGGATTAGGTAGATGGAAACTGGAAGAAGCTTGTTGTGTGTTTGTGTCTGTGTTCCTTATCACAGATTGACAACCAGTGTTGGTGCGTTTCAATCACTGTAACTTAGCGGTTTGCAAAAGAGACAAACAGATTAAGTACCAGAAAATAAGTACTGGGGACGATTAGTTCAACTAAAATTCCTCAAAGTGGTGCCCCAACATGGTCACAGTCTAATGACTGAAACATGTAAACAAATAAAAGAGTAAAAGAATATGGTTCCAAATCTCAATTCTCTTCTGATCTTCTGCATCCAGCAAAGTAAAAAAATTTACTACTCATTAACAAAAAAAAAAAAAAAAAAAGCTATTTCCTAAGCACCAACCGATCATGGCCGTTGCCAGCCTCGCCTGGCACTTAAAAAGCACCCACTACACTCACGGAGTGGTTGGCATTGGGAAGGGCATCCAGCTGTAGAAACACTGCCAGATCAGACTGGGCCTGGTGCAGCCTCCTGGCTTCCCAGACCCCAGTCGAACCGTCCAACCCATGCTAGCACGGAAAGCGGACATTAAACAATGAAGAAATTCACTATTTCTCAACTTTAGTAACACTTCTATGCATGTTAAGGTGATAAACAATTGGCAATCACTATAACTTATATGGGAAAAAATTGTTAATCAATGATGATGAATTGTATTTCGACTTAAAGGTATTGGTCAACTAAAACAAAATAAAAGTTGATGGAACAGTGAAATCATTCAGTAATGATTTTATCTCCTTCTCAACTACTCCTACCCACCCCTATTATAATGTGGAGGAGACATGTATTCCCCTTTATAACAAGACACCTGTGCTTGCCCTCTATTATACTTATATCATTTAACACACAGCATAAAGCCACCTCCCCCTCGTAAATGCTCTCCCACTTTGTAATGAAAGCTTTTTCCTTTTTCCCCTGTTCTTTTTGTCTTACAAAATTTACTTGGGCAACCTCACTAGTGCCATTGACACACAAAGAAAAAAAAACGCAGCCAGTATACAGTATAATGCATTGCCAGTTAATACTGAAACTTGGCACAGCCTTGTGGATCACTGGATACTGTCAAACTGTCCAACCCATGTCAGCATGGGAAACAGATACTAAATGATGATATAATTTATAAAGTAACATGGGAGTAAACCCTGAAATACCAACTACAATATTTTGCTTCATTATTTCAATTAGTAAGTTAAAAACCAACAGATAAGATTAGTGTGCTATGACTCATTCTAAATGTCTAACAATACTGACTAAATTTACTCAACTTCCCTGTTTTTTCCCATTACTTTTAGCTACTAACACAGCTATATTAAAGAAGTAGAAGAGAAAATTTCTATGGACTGGTAAACAATTTCTATGGACTGGTAAACAATTTCTATGGGCTGGTAAACAAGAGAAAAAACTGCAGGAATTCAAACAATACATAACATCACATATTTTGTCATCAAACTTTGACACCAGACAGGATGTCAGTTGTGTTGGATCGGGCACCATATTGGGGCAACATGACTTCTGAGACAAATGTCATGTTATTTCCTATACAGCAAAGGCACATTCAAAAATCAAGCAATAAATTTGTCAAACTGAAATGAAGGCTTTGCTGTGGTATTAACATGATAAATTCTATATAAATGTAAATGGAAGACCATTCAACATAGTGACTTTCAACCACTATTAACATTATTTAATGGAAAAGAAAAAGCTTTCACTGATAATACTTCACTAGATACTAAAAATAGATGCCAGTTACCAACTACAGTTCATAAAAGGCATTCATAATCCAGTAGATGTTGTCTTTTTAGCCAATAACAATAACAGTGTATGCTGATGTGGATGATTATTGTGAAGAGAGCAGGATTAATTGAGTGCAGCACTTGTAGCTCAAGAATTTTAAATCAGGGCTGTTGATACAAGAGATTGATCCTTTCTAATTCTACCAATGGCTTTCTAGATAGCTTGTGGGGTCATAGAAAGCAAAATTCCAATTCTCATAGAAGCTGTTAATGCTAAGCCTCCACATCAATAGTTGCTGATAAACATTCACTAACTGAAGGTGGAATATTTCTTAAGTTTAATGAAGGCACCACAACAGGGGAAGTGGGGATTTTTTTTTGTTTGTGGGAGTTAGTGTGTTTGCGAGGGTGGGTTTTTTTTTTTGTTATTTGAGGGGCCTGGTGCTTGCGACAACATTTTTTTGTTTTCTTCACAGTCCACTCCAATGTGGCTCTTTTTTCCGCATTGGTAACAGGTGGGCTTACTGCCTTACACCTGTACCCTAAGGGCCACATTCTCCCCTATGAGCACTCTCTCTGGTAGGACCTGAATGTCCTTCTGTTTTCCTTGAATTAATACTGTAATGTTCCACCCTAACCAACTCTGGGGGTGCGGAACTTGTCGTTTGTAATATTTTTATTCAGTCCGTCCTATTAAACACAGGGTAGCAACCACTTCTTTCGGGTCCACTTTAGGTGGCACTTCATTGATTCTTACATGGGACGTTCTTCGTCCCATATAAGTTGGCAGAAGTACCACTTCTTTGGACTTCAGGGGACACACGAAATGCCCGTCCCCTCGATATATACACTATATCCCTCCATATCGGGGACAGGCACTTTTCGATTGTTTCTTTTTCGAAGTGTTTAAGCCTTTTGTCTTGTGGGCAGAAGGTTTTATACACTATAGTCCGTTTCTCTGTTTCTAACACAGTGGAGGAGGGTGATATCACATCACCTCCCTCTTCCTTCATCCTTTTAAAATATCCCTGCAACATATCTGCCAAGATATCAATATTTTCGGTTGCCACTGCGGCAACTACCGAAAACTTTTTCACAGTGTTGGCACAATTGCTCTCTACAAGAGCACTTTTTTCAAGAATGATTTCAACCGACATGGTTGAAATAAATATAATTCAAGAGAAAAGGTTTCCCTCTCGCAGAGGACAAAATTAATCAATTTGTATTACTGCAGTCCAAAGTTCAGATCCCACCCCCGCTGGGGGAGCAAGACATAGCAGCAAAGTCTACGACGATTCGAAATGAATTTTTTCCACACAATAATTAAATATAGAATCCAAAATAGGGGAAACCTATATTTTTTCCTCACAACAAGGACAACAGTTCAAATCTCACCCGCACGACGGGCAGATGCCACAATAGAGCCTACAATGGCTAAAATGGGAAGCCTATAATATGTTTCCCCTTAATGAGGATAACAGTTCAAATGCCACCTCCGCTGGGGTGGGGCGACAATAAAGCCTACAGCGACTTTAAAAGTTCAATATTAATAACTTCAATATTTGAACAATTACTTCCTCCCATCACCGGGAAAAAGCACAAAAATTTTCAAAGTTCACGAAAATATTCAACAAAAAACATTCAACAGTAGAAAAATTATCCACGTGCAACAAAACGTTTTACTCACCGTCAAAAAAAGACGTCTGTTTTCAACAAAGGTTAAGCAAGCTACTTACCATACAGCCACTCCTGCGCCTATATAATATGATTTTGACAAATTGGAAGGATTGTTAGAGTATCGCAAAAATTGCTTTGTGTAATTTGTTTACGATTTTAACATTCTCATTTCAAATCCTGCCCAGGTCAACTTTGCCTTCCATCCCTCCTAATTGAAATTAAGTACCTGTCAAGCACTGGGATTAATGGTATTGACTAAGCACTACCCTTGCTGGCCTTGTGACTAAATTAGATACCCTTATTTAATAAACATTAAGTTTGTAATTTTGCTCCGAAAAAACTTTCTGTAACAAAAAACACTAAAAATAAATTTTGTTGTAAAAACTTTAACGAAATGAAGTTTGTTCAAATCCCACTTGAAGGACTAATGTAATAGATCATCACCAAGCATGAAGTGGAGCTATGCAAGATGGTCACAACTGATACATATATTCCACTAGAACGGGAGCTACACAAGTTGGTCGCAGTTAATATATATTTTACTGGAGAGTCAGATTATAATTAATTTTATGGGTCAAATTATAATTAATTTTATGGGTCAACTGCGTAGTTAAAGGACTAATGAATATAGATCCGGACAAGATGAAGACAAAGGTACCATTATTATTTTACTTGAAACTAGATTTAATTTACATGCTAGCTGACATGTTCAAGATGTTTGGGAAATTAGCCTCCTTAAATTTGTGACATAGTTCATATTTTATATAAGGAATTTGAACAGGTGGGTCCTGCTTCTATAAATCTCAATTTCATTTTAAACCAAACTTAAACACAGAGCTTATGTATGGTGCTCATATACTATCAGGATCCCTTGAAGAATCAGAGGTAGGTAATCAAAATTGCTGGAAACTGACAAGATCATCATCATCATCATTTAACATCCGCTTTCCATGCTGGCATGGGTTGGATGGTTTGACTGAGGACTGGTGAGCCAGAAGGCTGCACCAGGCTCAATCTGATCTGGCAAAGTTTCTACAACTGGATGCTCTTCCTAACACTAACCACTCCAAGAGTGTAGGTGTTTTATAAATTTTACTTTGATTGGTCTCTGTAAAAAAATAGATTTGGTCATTGTCATGTCATCACTTCAGCTATTAAATAGTGAAACTATCTATTGCTTTTGATATATCAACGATAAATATATTTCAAATTATAAATATTGTTAAATGACAATTTTCAGTTGAATATTTACATCTCAACTTTTAGGTGCAGGTGTGGCTGTTGTAGTAAGAAATTTTTTCTTAACTAGACAGTTCTGGGTTCAATCCCACTGCATGACATCTTGGACAGGTATCTTCTGCTTTAGCCTTGAGCTGACCAAGGCCTTTTGAGGAGATTCGGTATGTGGAAACTGTAAGAAATCCATGAGACATATATGTGTGTGCATGCACATGTATGTATATTTGTCTCCCACCACTGCTTGAAAACTTAGCAGTTCAACATTAGAGACTGACAGAATAAGGACGAGGGTTTAAAGAATAAGTACTGGGGTTGATTTGTTCGACTAAACCCCTTCAGTGCACCAGCATGGCCACAGTCCAATGACTGATACAAGTAAAAGATAAATTTTACAAAGTACGGAAAAACTTACTTTTGTACCCCACCCCCATAAAATTTTTTTGAAAAGATATTACACATGGCAGAAATTTGATTTCCTTCCATGTCTTATAATAAAGATGAGAAAGTCATAAAAATTAAGAATTTCTATTAAAAAACTTCATTTCTGTATTATGTATATTCCTGTCCCAATTTGCCCTACGTTAAGGCCTAAATTACCTAATTATGAAATTTGGGACATGAATATACATAATACAGAAATTAAGCTTTTTAATAGAAATTCTTAATTTTTATAACTTTCTCATCATTATTATAAAACATGGTAGGAAATCAATTTTCCACTATTTGTAATATTTTTTAAAGAAAGGTTTATGGTGGGGTACAAAAGGAAGTCTTTCCCAAAGTACACCTCCACAAGACAATAAAATAAAAGCTGCTAATGTTGTAGATGGCTAAAATTGGAGATCCTCTAAAGATCAAAAGAACATAATTTATCTAAATAGGAATTATGGTTCAAATCTATAAGTAAAACAATTAAGATTCAATACTTTTATGTTAAGGATGGGACAACACTTCCTCGTCTGACTCTGTTTTGATTATCTCCCCCCGACTCATATCGGGACCTTAAAAGTATACAACACCGTTAAATGCTGTCACGCCAATTCACTCATTCTTGTTATTTATACAACTAGGATGCACAAGTTAAATATTCTTCCTTAATACAATGTATAAGGTTTTAGGAAATCTTTCGGTAAAAGTCTATGACGTCATGAGTAGAGCCAAACAAACTGGCATACACACACACATGCACACTCATAACAGATGTCATATACTAATACCAAAATATTGCCTTTTTTGTGGTCTTACGCTGTAACTGTGTCGTTGTTTATTTAGATTTGTTATTTGTTCTATAGTTTTGCCGGTTTGTAAAAATTTACCGTTTTGCCTAACGACATGGTTAAATAAAATGTTTTTCTTACCGGTTTAAAAATCTCGACTAGATTTTATAGCATCACGCTATCTGTTAAATAATAATCTGATTTGTTCAATTGATGTTAATGATGAGGAAATAATGATTTAATTAAATTATTAGGTGATGTGTATAATACTGCGAAACAGAATGGTAAGTCTACCAATTAGCATCCGACCATTGCCATTCAACTTTAGTCTTGTAATTTGTTTAATGCAGGATAGTACTACAGTAATCATGTGAATGTAAAATCGCAAGATCGAAACCGTAAAGTACATTGAAGCAATATACTTTAAAACGCGGGGCGCGTGCTACCCGATTAGTCTGGTACTGATTGCGAAAATGTCAATTTTGTAATTTCTAAAGCCGTGACCTTATCTAATTTTATGTAAAATATTCCAAGCAACAGAGACACTGCAAACTAGCAAATTAAAAAATTCGGTCGACAAGTTCTTTTACCAGTAAAACAAGATCTTGCGGAGGTTGGGGTGGGGGGATCAGGTACCGTTCTCACACTTTTTCGTATTATCCTGAAGTCATGTTGGAATGAAAATAAAATGAAAAAAAAAAGTATGGTGGTCTCGCGTTCAAAGGAACCCCTACGTAGTGACTTGAACAGCTAGAAATAGCAGCCATATCGCCCTCAAATTGACACCCTATGACTTTACAAAAAGATGCGTTGGATAATGTGGTTCTTATTTCCTTACTTTTACGAAATGTTCTTGGTTCCTTACATTACGAAATTACGACTGGAATGCCTTTAATCTAAAGTTTGCTCGACCGGGGCTGACCTGCGGTCAAACAACTTGAATCATCTAAACAGACTACTATACTGTATGGGTGGAACTGCATGTAGCATTCAACGGTCTGCCATATCCTGTGGGAAATCGCTGTTAGTTATTTTAAACGAAAAATCTCAAAATTTTATTAGCTGCACTGGAACTCCTGTTTACATCAAGGGGAATTCCAAAACGAACTATTCCCGACAACAACCCACGTTTTATACTTTTATACTTTATATTCATTAAAAGATTTTTTGCGAAGTTTCTACAGGTGCATCATACATTATAGATAGACTATGCTATAACGTATTGTTTTATATATAGAAATTGGTTTATACACTTATCTGTGACATTGTAACTCGATATCAATCAGTTTTTGTTTGTGTGCTTGTTCTGGTGGGTTTTTTCTTTTGTCAAATACAGGTATTATAAGAAAAGCAAAACTAAATTTTGATTAAATACTTTTCGGTTGCAGTCTATGTTTATGATATGGTATTTTCTATATATTGAAGGCAATTAAATAAGTGGATATACTTACAATTCTTTAGTACCGAGTTCAGATGCTTGAAAATCCTTGTTTTCCATCTTTATATTTTTATCAATGAATTTCTTCTCCACGCTGCCACACGTCAAGTTTGAAGAACGATAACTCCATTTAGAAGTCTTCCTGCTTTCTTCTTGGAGTAACCTCTTCTTGTCTTGCGTTATTTTTAATAACCCATCCATCCACCTTCTTGGACCCCTGTCCCTGAAAGGGTCATAGGATTAGATGTCTTCAGGCGCCTCCTCCATAGGGTCCTATCATTAGACTTTCCGGCGGCATTCCAAAGCACGACCAACTGAGATATCCAACTAACAATAACCGTAAAAGAAAAAAATCTTTAGATTTAACTCAGTACAAAAACAGTGAATTTGATCTTCTGGAATAGAGTGAATTGAAATTCTAAATTGATGGCATTCACTTGTGTTTTATTGTTTTTCTGTTGCAATTCCATTTACATCTAGGATGTATTATAAGAATGTGAGTCGACCACGGTATTTCACTGGTACCTTTTTATTATAGACCCCCGGGAATGGTGAGAAAAGAAATTAGTATGTAAAGTGGTGTAACTGGATATTGATCTCTAACGATTCTGCCAATTTTTTTTTTATAGTATTGTATATTCCAAAGTGTCCAAAACTATACAATATTATTAAGAAATAAAATAAAGTGAATATAATAATATAAATAGGATTTTAAGCTATTATCACGATTCTTTCACGACGTAATTGTTTCCGTTTCAATACACGATCTTAGTTCAAGTATTTGTCAAGCATTTGCTAAATGCATGCATGTGAAAAGTAAAATACAATCTAAGTTGACATAATAAAGTTATAGAGTTTATGAGAGAAGAGAATGTTCTGATATTAAGGAATTTCTTAAGGCAACTGAAGCAGTAACTGAACAGATCCACTGAGAAATACAGTCACGAGTATTATTTATCATATGGAGTAGTGGTTAAGAGCGCGGGCTACTAACCCCAAAATTCCGAGTTCGATTCCAGGCAGTGACCTGAATAATAATAATATAATTACATCGAAAAATACCTTGGGGATGAGAACCCAGGTTCGAAATTTCCCCCAAGACACCTGATGAAGGCTGGAGGTTATGCCGCCATGTATATCTTTCTAGTGCTAGTCTGCAATTTGACAGAACATGTCTAACCGTCGCTTTCTCTCCGTATCTACACTCATCGGTTGTTTTTATGTTCCACCGGACTAAGTTCGCCTGTGAGAGTAGAACGTCGAAGGTAGACTTAATCAGGAAGGATGTTCTTGCTTGTTCCCAAGCCCAAAGTTCCTTCCATGATATTCTGCGGTTGATCACATATTCCTCCCATCTCAGGAACTATCCCTATTGACTGCATTGCACCAAATGTGCATTTCGCCTTTCTTCTTCCTCCTTTCTCACTTCGTATACCATTGCCTCTTTCATTTCTTTTAGACTGCTCTTGCAAAATGGCCTGAAATTTTGCGACCCTAGGCCGGTTCTTGCTTCTTGCGTCGCTCCGACTATATCTGCGTGCCTTAGTTTTCCGATCGCCCTGTTTACTGCCTCTTCCGCCTTCCATTTCCTCCCTGTTCGTACTTTGGAGGGTTTTCCCGGATGCTCTGATCTTTTGAATACCTTAGCATCATTACTGTCCTTACCTTTCCTGCCTTATATTCTTCAGCGATTGATGTTATTGGTAGTTGCAGCACGGGTTTTCCATATAGTGCAGTTGTATTCAGTGGTTTCAGCAGACCAAGCCATTTTCTGATAAACACACTGCATCTTTGTTCCATCCTTTCTACTCTACTCGAGGCTATTTCGTACATTTGCAATGGCCACATTATTCTTGGGTACAGCCCAAATTGCAGTATCCAACATTTGAATTTTCCCGGCAGCGTTGTTCTGTCAATTGCCTTTAATCCTTGTTCTACTAACTCGTGTGTTTCTTTCCCTTGCTTCTTATCATTAAAAAATCTCTATACCATATGCCGAGACTCTTTACTGGTCGTTCTTTCACCGTTGGTATATCTTCACCTCCTATCCTGAATTTCACTTCTTCTTGCTTTCCTTTCACGAAAGCCACACTTCGAGATTTTTTGGCTTTGAATTTCATCCTTGCCCAGCCTATCAGTTCGTCCAACCGCTCTAACGTTCTCTCTGCTGCTTCTCTACTTTCCGATAATATAGTTACGTCGTCCATAAAAGCCCTTAATGGTGTCTTTGTAACAGCTTTCTCACAGTTTGTAGATCTAAGTAACATTTCCATGGCTAGCACGAATAAGATGACTGATATCGTGCATCCGGCTGCAATACCTATTTCAAGCCTTTGCCACTCCGTTGTGAACTTTCCTGCTGTAAATCTCATCCTCGGGTTGTCGTAGTACTACATGAGCATTTGTTGAACATCTTATGGAATCCAAAAGAAATCCATCGCTGTTTTTACTACTGCGTGCGGAACAGATCCATAAGCATTGGCAAGATCTAGCCAAACAATATACAGGTTTTTCTTCATTTGTTTTACACAGATGATGGCTTCCCAGATGGCAAATGCGTATTATATGCACTCAGGGATTCCTGATTTTTGGATTGCTTCATTAACGTACCCGTTATGCTGTACGAATCTTATGATTCGTCTAGCAATTATTCCGAACATGATTTTCCCGTCAGTATTTAATAATGAAATTGGTCTAAATTGACCTAGTGTTTTTGCCACTTTTTCTTTAGGTAGATAGATACCTTCAGCTATACACCATCGCTCCGCTACATCTTTCTTCTTCCACATTTCTCTTATCAGTGCAAACAGCTGCAAACGTAATTTCGGGCAATATTTATATACCTTGTAGCTCACTCCACCGTTCCCCGGTGAACTTTTTGCTCTTGCTTTTCTTATGAACTCATCCATTTCTTTCCATTTGATGTCACTCAAATCAAATGGTACTCTTATTTCAGGTGGTTTCTTCAGTCCGTGCATTTCTGGGAGTACTTCATTTCTGTCAGAGTCGCTGTATGTCTCTTTCAGATGTTGTTCGAGCTCTTCTTTCGTGCAATCCAATTTTCCGTGTTTACTTTCAGTAAATAGATGTTTCGCATATTGATAGGGATTGTTCACAAAGCTACGATAGTTTTTTTCTCTCACCTTTCTTCTGCTCCTCCTTCTCTGTTTTCTTAGCAGATCTCGATGCCTCTTTTTTATCTCTTCATATAGCTGCTTTAGCCCTTCTCTTTCTTCCTCCTTTGCATCCCTCCATCTGGTTCTGAGTTTTTTCTTCTCTTCTCGAATCTTTGCGATCCGTCTTTCTCTCCTCAATGGTCCGCTCTTTGCCGTTGATTCTACCTTCCCTGTTGTTTCCAGTCCAAATCTTTTCTCTCCTTCCTGGTAGATTGTATTAGCCAGGTTTTCGAGCTTTTGTTCGTCGTCGCCTTTGAATTTGGTGGTCATTCTTGCTACCTCGTCGTCAAATTTTTTATAACTCGCTGCGTCATTTGCTTTCGGTTACTTAATCTTTGTCCTCTTCACGCCTATCAGTCTTTTTGACTGTTCCAATTCAACTGTGGAATGAACCTCGCTATGGTTATTTTCCAGTGGGGTCTGGCCACACGTCTTATGGTTTATCAACCCACGTTGTTGAATTACTTTCTTCTGACACACCTTCCCTTGGTAGATTCTCAGCCCGATGTAACTAGCAAACACCTTCCGCAGCAGCTGAACTCCTCATCTACCATTCCTATACCGTTTCCTTTCTCATTGTCCATTTCCGGTCCAAGTCCATTTCGTTTTTTTTTTCCATCCCTATTTGATCCTTTATTCTCCCCCCGTGGTCCGGGATCTTGGGGGCATGATTTCCCATCTTTTTTCGTTGCAATTTTACACCGGATCGGGCTGCAAGCCCATTTGATCCTTCGTTACGCTGTCGTACTGTCAAGCGTCTCTCCGCTTTGTCATCCCTCTTTCTGGATTGTCAGCAAGTCTTTCCCTGCTGTCAGTATCTGAGGAATTACGACCGTGTTTCGTGGTCTGTTACCACAACAGCTCCTTTATATGATCCGGTTAGCTCAAGACATCATCAGAAGGAACCACGTCCGGTTTCGGCCCCTACTCCTCTACCGTTTTGACGTGCCCCCCCCCCTTCGGAGGTGTCTTCAACTCTGGTGTTGGGTGCATATCTTCTTTTTTCTTCTTTCTTCTGTTCCCTGGCCTCTTCGATTATATACTATAATGTATATGAATTATTAAATTATACAAGAAACCATATAGGCTTTTGTCAATTCGATTATTGCGCTCCATTTATTATAAAATACCATGATTTCTTTAACGGGAAAAGTTTAAGCGCACACACACAGCTTTAATAAAACATTGTTGAAGTTTTTTTTTTTTCCGTGTATGTGTAATGTCATTATATAAATTGCTTTGTCATTGTGTATATATCATGTATTACCAGTTAATAAGCGATTTAAAATAGTATTTAATTACTATATTACTTTTTGAATTTAAATGAAATGTGACATTTTTCCTGTGACATTTTCCGAGCGAAACTTATGACATTTTTCTGTGACTATTTCCGTTCACCTTTTTTTTTTTTTTATCACAGCGTAACATTACAGATTAATAGGGAAGGCTTTTGTGCTTTTGCAATAAAATATTTAATTGTCTACAGATAATTCAATCTTGTAAATAGATTTCGATAAAATGAATAGTTGACTTCATTTTACAGTTCTTTTCCCACTATCTGTAGCCGTTTTGTTTTTCTTCCTCTTTAATCAGTGGTTTTGTTGAGAAAAAGTAAACTAAAATACATTTCATTCGGCTTTTTAGTGTGTGCGATAGGCCTTTGACTGGAGACAGACGTAATGAATATTACCTCTTATGAATTATTTTTTTATTAATGAAGTAGCATATTTGAGCTTGTCATTTACAAGCTCATGACTGTTGGCTGCTTTGGAATTTTGTCAATTATTGGGGGGAAATGAAAATAAAACTCGCGTGAAATTAGTTTCTGCAAAATATTGGATTAGTAAAATCAAACAAACAAAAACAAAAACCAGTAAGAATGTACAAAAATTAGTTCATCTTTGGTTCTTTATTCAGAATGCCTACGTACAACGTTTTCAGATTGTTTTTTTATAATGCATACAATGTTTCCTTAGAATCTTACTATTTTCCCCTCCTGATATTTTAAACTGCTTAATTTTAAAATATCAGGCGGCACTATTTTGTATGAGGTCATCCCATATCTAATGTTTAAAATCTGATAGTAAGTTGGATTGCTTTGTCACTTTAAAATACCCAAAAGGCAGCAGTAGATATTACCATCACCTTGTACATTTGTCATAATAATAAACCAATTCAATTATTTCTTTGACCCCCAATCTCAAAGATGGATATGACCCTGGAGAATTTGAGGCATATAACGCTCTATGAGTTCACAAAAAGGCAATGATGCAGCAGAAGCAATTCGAAATATCCATGGTGTTTATGGGAAATGTTGCTTAAAGGAAATAACCAGTTCAACATTGTTTGAAAGGTTTCAGAAGGGTGATTTGATCTGAAAAGGTATGTAACAAGAAAGGCTTCTCAATAGTGCCTGAAAGGCGATACATGGTTTATTCATTGTTGATGGGTGCCAATTTGTAGTGTTTATGATAAAGACTTGGTTAATGCTTATATGATCTTGTTGGTATGACTGCCTTTGAGTTGTGACAAGTTGGAATAATTACAGCAGATAGTTACTGTCAGTCCTTAGTTCAAACATTGATTTGAAGGAAAGTGTTCTGGGCAAATGTCTTCTACTATAGCCCCGGGTTGTTCTGTTAATACCTGTTCTCTTAAGCGGGCTTGTCTATAGGCTTGGATGGAACTCCAACTTATGTCATTTGTACTCAGGCGTCCCTTGTTCCCTCAATTGGGCTTGCCTGGTTGTTTTAAACTGAAGTTTAACTTCTTGTTGCTCTTGTGTCTCCTTGGCATTTTGTTGTCTGAGATTAGAGCCTGTCCTGCCTTTCTTCTTGTGTTTCTCTAGCCCTACAACTTCTGGAGAGCAGGCTTCAGATGACTGAAAAGTATTATGTTGTCTTCTATGCATCACCTTCAATGTTCTAAAGCGAAATATCAAAAGAATCGAAATTAAATCCCATAACAGTCAATTCATTTTTTGTTGTTTCTAAATTCAATCATGTGACTTTATTTCATCTAACTACCAAGCTTCATAAAAATCAGTTCAGTGTAACAATTTATAGATATCACCAAACTTCACTTCACAAAACTATGATTGCACAAAAAAATACGATCGCTTTAAATCATAGCACATATAATGCAAGGAATGTTCAAATTACATTATAGATGACTGTCTATCCATGCATACATACATACATAAGTACATACATATAAATAAAAAGTTCATAACTTATTACCAATTTTATGTAGTGAAAATAGCAGTCAATGTGCAGACAAACTTTGCTTTTGTATATATATGTATATATATATATATATATGTCATCATCATCATCATCATTTAATGTTCGTTGTTCATGCTGGTATGGGTTGAACAGTTTGACCAAGCTGCAACGCTGGAAGGCTGCACCAAACTCCAGTCTGATTCAGCATGGTTTTCGTCTTCTCAAGCATGACATAATATCAAAGGTCTCAGTCATTGCCTCTGTGAGGCCCATCAATATATATATACATATATTTATATATATATTAATATTTAGCAGAGTGACTCAAGAGCCAAGAGTTTCGACTCGCAAGCCTTGATTTGCTCTGTTACTGCTTCAAAATATTAATAAAAATATACATATGTTCATATTTTGAGTTCTGTTTCTACTTTTTGGTGCAACATACCTGTATATATATATATATTTATATATATATATATATATATATATATATATTATATATATATATATAATATATATATATAGTTACTCCAAACATGAACAAAGAGAAAACACAACAACGTGAGGACGTGGAACAAGTATAGTGTTATTGGATGCTCAGGAAAGGAAAGAAAGAAGGAGGATTTAACGTTTCAAGCGGAGCTCTTCATCAGAAACATAGAAAAAGAAAAGGTCCAAGGAAGGGATGATGGAGAAAATCGCCAATGATACACACGCGGTCACATATTGAACTGGATTTTTGTGAATGTTTCATGAGGGACACAGGCGTAGCTATATGGTTAAGAAGCTCACTTTGCAAACAAATAGTTGCTAGTTCAATATCACTGGACAGCATCATGGGCAAGTCTCTTCTACTATAACCCCTTGCTGACAAATACCTTGTAAGTGAAGTTGGTAGACAGAAACTGTTTGAAAACGTGTGTGTGAAAGTGCATAGTCTAGTGGTTAGGGCATGGCTTCCACAATCACAAGATCATGGGTTTGATTTCGAGACCAGGTGGGACGTTGCTCTAGTCCCCCTTTTGATCAAGGGTGAATGTTGGCCTGCTTGCTTAGCCAACAGGGTGGCATTGCAGGCTAAAACTATGCAAAGTGCATCGTCACAATTATGTATTGGAAAATTAACAACAATTAATATTTTCTTAGAAGGTGGCTTATTTATTTAGAGAGCACCAATAAAATTTATTTACTTTTGTTGCTAAGTTTCTGGCTTTTCAAATAAGTTGTCTTTATAAAAATTTAGAATCAATGATTGGAAGTATGTTCACGAATGTTTGCAATCACAAAAAAATTTAGTGCATCATCTTGAGCATCTTAAGATGTGGTGCGTAATACTACTGTAATTAAATACAAATAAAACTATTATGAAGAGATGTAGGCAGTCACATGTGGAAAAAGAGCCAGAGCATTGGCATAAATCATCATCATTCCTTGATGTCTGTTTTCCATGCTGGCATGAATTGGACAATGTGACTAGTGCTGGAGAGCTGTACCAAGTTCCAGTCTGATTTGGCTTGGTTTCTACAGCTCAGTGCCCTTCCTAATGCCAACCACTTTACAGTGTATGCTGGGTGCTTTTAATGTGGCACTGCATAAGCACTTTTGCATGGCACCAGCATGGGACTCTTGCAAGCCAATCCTCTCCACCAGGGGGAGCAGCCTTAACATTTCTGCTGTGTAGAACAGGTTTTCTTGAGCATATTTTAGAATATTTAACCCTTTAGCATTCAGATTACTCTGCCAAATGAAACGCTTATTTATTCATGTCATTTTGAATTAATCCTGTATTATTGTATAGCTTTGATATTTCAATGATGCAATTGTTTAGTTTTGGAATAACGCTGTAGGTTTGGTCTAAGAGGCTAGATCTGTCCAGTTTGAATGTAAAACAGGTAGAATATTCTGGCTGGATATGGCCAGTTCAAATGCTAAAGTTTAAATTGCATCACTTTGTATTTAGCTGAACACAATTTGGCTTTCATAACTTCAGAAACAGTGTTTGTGTCACACAATGAGAATTGTTTAATTCTTTTTGAACTATTTGTAAAATTTGATCTGATTATGACCTATGTACACTAAACCAAGCTAAAGAAGCAAAAATGTTTTCAGTCTTTTCTTAGATTTTTATTCTGGAGAAGCATATGGAGAAACTGTGATTTTTAGATATAGAAGACAATTATTTTTTAGCTATAAACCGGTTAGAGATAATAGATGTAACAGATTACATAATGTATGTATGTATGTATATGTACTCTATATCGACTTTATTAATAATAAAGATAGGAAAGAATATGAGATGCTAGGAAAGCTTGTGCAGGAAGAATCTCACCTACATAGTGTCTATAGTCCTATTAAGTATGAATCTTAAGAGTAGGGATACAGAAATTGTGTAAATGACTGCATATAGCTCTTAAGAAAACCAATGCTTGATATGGCTTATATTGTTTATCAACAAAGTGAAGGAGAAATAGGCTATAGCTTTTAGTATATGGATTTATAAAATTCTGTTTCATTGGATGAGATAAAAAAAATTTTCTTCAGGGATACAGACTTGACTAATCAGAACCACTGTTAATCACAACTCTAGACAGGTTCCAACTCAAAATGTACCTTAGCAATATATATTTTACAGAATATTTTCAAATTAGTTTTTTTTATATATAAAAATTGAGCTGAGGGCTAACTTAAAGATTACTAAGCCAGATCTAGCCCTCAGTCTGAATGTTTGACATCTCTGCTCTACAAGAAATCAAAGGTACTCTTTGAACTTTGTCTTGCCCACCTTTCTTCCACTTCTTGTTTGTAACAGAGATGTGTCAAGATAATTGCCTGAAACATAAATCATTCTCTCTCTCTCTTTTTATCAATCTATCTATCACTGTGTCTCTGTCTCTCTCTCATATTAATGAAAGGATTTGAAACTTTGATGCGGTGTTCAAAACTGCCTTTAGCTTATATATTGTACATAATACTTTATTCCTACATTTGCAGTTTTTTTATCTCCACGAGTACACAAATTTTAAAGCATCACATGTTAAGATTGCTAAATGTTATTTAATATAAACTAGCTTAAAAGCCACACTCCTTACAGACTTTTAAGCTGGCTCCTGCAAAGGGTTAATTAGGGCTTGTGGCCCCAAACTAAAAGGCACTAAATAGCATTACTATAATGTTTATAATGACTATATGCCCCAGTGGTGTTTGAACAGAGGTTAAGGACTGAGGAGAATCAATTCTGTAATACAATCATTCTATTGTTCCAATCCCAAGTTGAATTCTAACTGTTGGCCAATTTGTCCCAAAGTTCTTATCTCAACGTAAAAATTAATGAAGCAAATGTTATTTATATCCCCCTTGATCTCTGATGTCATCTGACAAATGCCAACCAAGATGGTGTGAATCAGCCAAGCTTTACCTGCTAGAAATAGCAACTCAAATGCTTTTAAACCAGATCCCAATGATGGACAGACAGAATTTTGCTTCTATTATTATAGAAGTAGGGTTTATATTAAAAATTAATGATTCTCATTTTTTACAAAACATTTTTCTCATTGTTATATGTAATATATTCAAATTGTTCCCACTAAATGATCTCTTGTAATTTTAGTATCAACAAAAATAAAGTTGACAGTACCACAAGAACCTTGAACTATTATATGTTTACTTTGATCTATCTAGCTCATATACTTGAATCCTGCTACCAATACATTTTCCTTTTATCCCTTTACAAATAATCACTGGTTATATCATTTAACATCCACATTCTGTGCTGGTATGGGTTGGACAGTTTAACAAGAGCTGGTAAAGCCAAGAGCTACACCAGGCTCCATTATCTGTTTTGGTATGGTTTCTACAGCTGGATGCCCTTCCTAGTGCCAACCACTTTACAGAGTGTATTGGGTGCTTTTTACATGGCACCAGCACTGGTGCTTTTTATGTGGAACCCACACTCATGCATTTTACGAGGCACCTGTACTGATATGGTCACCAAGTAACGTGCAAGACAAACCTCAGCTAGGAGGGGGAGTAGTAGTGAGTGGGGGTAGCTTTGTGCCAGTTGATGAGAGATGAGGAGTATAGATGGACAATGATAGGTGTCTTGCTGTAGAGTAGATACATGAATACTCCAGTTGAAAAAAGCAAGGAGGGTGGGTTAAAGAGTAAGATTAAGAGAGTGGGTGAGTCACTAAGATAAAGAGAGCAATAGTGAGAGAGAATGTGGCAAAGATGTGTTGGGACATTCTCTCAAGGGACATTGAATCAATTTAATTGGCTTTACTCATCTCAACTGTAACACAACTGTTAACAAACATTTATTTATATTTTCATCACTAATTAATCACAAAGCATTTTTATCTAAAACTTTAACCTAACCTAAACTTTAAAGGAAATCTTTATCGTTATCGTATACTTGTTTCAGTCATTATACTGTGGCCATGCTGGGGCACTGCCTTGAAACGTTTAAACCAAACATATTGACCCCCAATTCTTTTCTTCCTCTAAGCCTGTTACTTCTTCTGTTGGTCACTTTCTGCAGAACTTTTAAGTTATGGAGATATAAACAAACCAACACTAGTTATCAAATGGTAAGTGGGGACCAACACAAACACACACATATATATTTATATGATGGGCTTCTTCCAGTTTCTGTCTACTAAATCCACTCACAAGGCATTAGTCGATTTAAGGCTATAGTAGAAAACAATTGCCTAAGGCAGAGGTTCTCAACCCTTTTATTTAAATGAATTTTCCCACAGAACTCTTTTAATATGCTTATCCTTATGTTTGTGTGTGTGTGTGTGTATGTGTATATTTATTTATTTATATATATATATATATATATATATATATATGAAATTTTGTATTTAGTTCACAGACACCCAGTATTACCTTTGCAGACCACCAGGGGTTTGCAGACCCTATGCTGGGAACCACTGGCCTAAGATATCACACAGTGGGACTGAACTCAAAACCAAGTTGTTGGGAAGCAAGTTTCTAACCACACAGGCATGCCTGCACCTATACAAATTTCTGCTTCACATCTTTTCATAGTTGTCTTGATGTATAGATGTAATAATAAATATATATTTAGTAATTTATTCATATGTTAAATAAAATGAGACAACAAAGCCAAGGCTGCGTGGAATTTATTGGACATTTATAAAGAGAAAGGTGGTCGTACAGCTGTTTCTGGGATATTAGAGATATCCTTTCATCAGAGATGATATGAGAGTTAACTAGCAGGAAATAGTAGAGTTCAATATAAGGAGTTATTTTGGAAAAGGATGGATATAGGAAATATAAAGGGAAATAAGAGAATAGAAATAAAAATATATGTTGGATGTTACAGTTGCAGTTCCATTTATTTATCTTTATCCTTTAACTTTTACTTGTTTCAGTCATTTGACTGCAGCCATGCTGGAGCACCGCCTTTAGTCGAGCAAATCGACCCCGGGACTTATTCTTTGTAAGCCCAGTACTTATTCTATCGGTCTCTTTTGCCGAACCGCTAAGTGATGGGGACGTAAACACACCAGCATCGGTTGTCAAGCAATGCTAGGGGGACAAACACAGACACACAAACATATACACACACATACATATATATACATGACAGGCTTCTTTCAGTTTCCATCTACCAAATCCACTCTGAAATGAAACAGCTTAGCCTTCTGTTAGTCTAGTACTTGTTTTCCAAGTTCTGAAACATTTTTTCCCCTAGTACCCAAACTGTCCCTCTGCCCTCTATATAATTAACCACAATTCTAAGGCAGTGAGTTGATAGAAAGTTAGCAAGTTGAACAAAATGCCTAGCAATATTTATCCCAGCTGTTTACATTCTGAGTTCAGATTCTGATTTTCCCTGTCATCCTTTCAGGGTTGATAAAATAAGGACACTGAAATTGATGTAATAAATTTATTCCCCTCCCTTAAAATTGCTGGCCTTGTGCCAAAATTTGAAACTATGTAAATAACCACAGCTCTTCAGTAAGGTGGAGGAATGGACATATCCCGAAAAAATCAGTTGCGGATTGCACTACTTAGTCTTTTAATTGGCTTTCAGCATGTCACAGAGCAGATCTGGGCTACACATTTTTTTTTTACAAAGATAGGGACAACCATTTGAGATAAAGCTTTTTAATAGCGCTTTTTTCAATAATTTATTTTCTGTGCATTCACCTCATTATTTAGGAGGGAGCCTCTATGCAGTCTCTCAACCTGCTAGACATTGCAGCCAAATCACCTTCAAATTACATCTTACCCTGTAAGTTTTACTGTCTTTAAATAAATGGAAGTCACTTTAGAAAATGTGGACCTAGATGCACTATATCTGAGATTAAAATGGAATGGTCATTGTTAGAGCGCTTTTGATCATAGGTCTATTCATTTAGAATTGACGTGGCTAAATAGCAATCTATACCAATGAACTGTAATTGTTTTAGAATAGTTTAGAATTGTGTATTCAAGTGATAACGTAATTAACTTTAAAGGAATGAAAAGCATCATCGACTCCAGAGGAATTTGAACGCAGAACAACGAGGGAAAGTAAAAACTAATGTATTTAGTCTGGTGCTTCACTGTTATAATTCAACACTATTTTGCGAGTGACTACCAAAATATTCCTAAGAAAGTTGGTCGGCAGTTTCGATTTCCAATGTTACCAGGAACAAGTATGAAGTACAAAAAATATAAAACTAGCTTATATATACCTAAAACTGAATATATTGGCCTTTGTATTTCCACAGAAGCGATATGTGAATTTCAACTTTCTTCATGCTCTTTTAACTAGTGAAAGTTTTGCAATGTGTACCGTTATGACCCGGAATGAATAGGGACGCGTAATGCCCCTATGGAATTCTACATTTTAACGGCTTTTCAAAAGAAATGCGTTTTTCTTAAAAGTGCAACGTTCTAGAGCGAGTTTGCGAGTATGAGTAAAGCATCGCGTTTTTGACAAAACTTCCCGAAAGGATTCTCTGATCTCCCAACTGCCAACAAGCATTTTGGTAGAATATTATTAATTCGTTCAAATATATTGGGCACTGCAATATGGTGAAATTTTTTGGCGACACAAGCCATTTATGTGTAGAGCTGTGAATTACACAATCAACAATTTCCGGATTCATAAAAGTCTTTCTGAAACAGAAACAAATAATCAACATCAAATCATTAGCCGAAAAACGTGAACATGCAACGCACGTTTTCACGTTTCTTCAACTTGAAATCATGGTGCATGCTGTTTTACATGTGTCGAAACGCCCTCTGATTTCTATGATACTGATGAATGAAATTAATTAAAATGACTTTGTACACAAGTTTCTAACAGTTAACATACAACTGTAATCAGGCATGACAGCCAACAAATTATAAAATCAAACAAGTTGTTGCCATTTCCTCACTTTTCTCTCTGCCACTGAACGTTTCTCCATATTCAAGACGTCTTCCACATTTCTTGTAAATATTGAAAGTACCTCATTTAAATAAAAATATATCTGATACATTCTTTTTATTACATGCTTATTAAATTTAGACTCAAAACACAAGAAGTTTTAACTTACAAACCCTACACGCCAAGTTATGAAACGTGTCCACAGTAGCGTGAATGTATATTATGATAGACAAAAAAAAAATACAAGGCATAAATAATGTATTAAAAACAAACAATATTTTGGGTATGACCTCATCTATAGTTTGTCTAGTAGTCTTTCCATCGACTGTTAAAATTATATCGCAATTCAGATAATAATAAAAAAATTACAAATAAAACAGTTTTAAATGGTTCACATTATTCGTTTACTCGGAAAATGTGAAATGTTAATTCGGATAACAGAAGCCTCGGATAATCGGGATGTTCTGAAATTAAATTAGAAATATATCATGTTTTATATTTTCAATAGTGAGGAAAACAAAAAAAAAAGTCAGCTATACGGATATCCTCAACGAAAACCAATCGTTTTCCAATATAAACATTTTTTAAAAAAATCGACAGTTGTTTTAATATTTACTTATTGCATTCCTTGATTGATACATAGTTGCAATTAAATTAAACATAATTCATTCACTATGGAACTACTTTGCACAGATACGATTCGAGTTATCTGTTCAACAATACTTTTGTTTTGACGATTTTTATTTAGTTTTTACGTTACAGAAATATTTTCTTTTTGCGTCTGTGTGTTACTATTTTCTATGCTAAATTATTGTGTAATAAATGTTAACAAACGGCTGAGATATCAGCGATAACGAAGAAGAGGGACGAGTTAAAATTCTTGGAGAACAGGAGCATGTAGCGCCACCTCGAGGCAACGCTCTTCAACAATGACGTCACAAGACTTTGTCACGGGATCGCCATTTTGTAGTGTTGGTAGGTTAACTTGGTGCTGCATCTGTACTTGGGAATAAACCAATCTCTCTAGGTAAGTCACTTGGTATATATTTAATAGCGATAGCTTAGGGTTCGTTAATATTCTCTCCACCGTATTTATACGTACTGTAAAAAGGAGATTCTGTTTTTCTACGTTATTCCAAGCCCTACATCAGTTGTTGCAGTTGCGTACACACCTCCCTTTCCTTCGTAATATCGGTAATGTATAAGACTATTCGTAAATGATAAAGTGGATACACACACACTTGTGTGTATATATATATATGTATGTATATATATATATTTAGATATATATATATATAGCTAGTTGTTTGTACTTTAGTTAACATTTTTAAAAGAAAAAAGGGGGCAAAATCATTGTTGGTTGCATCATGACTAATGTTGTAACTATTCATTTTGTTTATACAGAATTATAATACAGCATTTTTGCAGATATAGGTAAAAAGTTTGTGATTAAAAATAATATGACGTTTCTTTTTCTCGATGTTTTCTTGTATGATATAACACGAACACGTAGTGTGTGTATCTAATATATATATATATATATATAAAGGAACTATTTTATGTAAGGTACAATAAAAACAACGTATATGTTTTGTCAATTCTCTTGTGAGAGTGGAAATTATTAAAAATTGTGTCATGATTTGGGTGAGGGGTGTATTTTATAATGAATTGCCTTTCTCTTGTGGTATCAGGACAAATGTAATAAACAATCTCTTTCCTGCTTAGTTGAAATTGTTCCTCGGGCACCTGCCACTTAATACGAGAACAGACACCTAAAACCGCGTTAATGAAAACCTGCGCATTTTGTCAAAATCTTGAAAAATTTAGGAGCGCTCTTATTGTTGAAGTTGAATAAAGATAATAATTACGACAGATTTTCTTACACTTTTATCAGAAACTAGGAGGATATTTATGTAACTTGAATTTGTGAGTAATGGTATTTTGGTCTGTGCTCTTGACTTTGAAATATAGCTTAAGGTTTTGGCTGACATTTTTGTTAAATTTCATCAAAACAATTTTCTTTCCTATGCTTTCTTTACTACAATCGATATTTCAAAAAGATTTTAAAATTTATTTTGTGGTCGAGAGAAAAATCTATTTAAAGCTCCGTAGTATAACTACCAATAATAGATAGCCTCATTCTCTTTACGAGTTTGTGTTTAATCCTGTAGGCCTGTTTGGCTGGAAAGATGTGCTGTTTTTTCCTCCATACTGTCAAGTAATATTATTATAAGCAGTTTTTATAAGCTGATGTATTAGAATTTTGATTGTTCAATCTAAATCGAAAAATTACTTTTAGGTAAATATTAGTATGCATAAATAAAACCAAGCAGACAGATTTTCCTAAATGTAAGCTGATTTACTCCCCATTAGCCCCCCCCCCCCATCCCCAACTCCTTTCGGAACAAGGTTTATTTATTTATTTTTTTAAATCCTGCTTTTTAAGTTTTGCAAAATAAGATATTTTTTTAATGTTACATTCTTGGAAAACTATCGTATGTAACCCTCTTCGAGGTTGACTTACAAAAAAAAAAAAAAATACACCAATTATTTGAATGTTTTTATCTCGTTTTTCTGAAAGACATTAAAATTTTTTAAGGAACCATATCTGTTAAACTTAAGGAATTTTGGGCCTTTCCACTTTAAAAAAAATTATAATGATCTTAATGTTTTTGTTTTTTTTGCTCTCTTCATAACAGTACTTGTTGGAATGTGCTGAGTCAGAATGTTAAAAAATTCAACTCCTTAGGATACATCATCACTTGTTAATTTTGTATGTCACACACACACACACACATATATATATATATATATACACACACACACACGCACACACATCTTACCGATTCATGTTTATAACATTGTCTTGTAAGATTTTTTTTGTGATCACTTGTAATGTTATTCTGTATATTAATGTTTAAGACCAAATTTAATATCAATTGTTTATAGTGCATTGCAGTTAAGTTATAATTTTAAAAAGTTAATTTTTTTTTGTTATTATTAGTATGGCTTTTATATCCATTTCTCATACACATTAAATTTATTGGAAAATATTTTGCTGGCTCTAGCAGCCATTCATTTCTTATCAGTGCGTATTAAGATATGTTAATTCAGGATTTCATTTTCAGCTACTTATTACAAGCATGTATTTATTATACACCCTCAATTTACTCTTTAGGTGATTAACACATTGTTTTAAAGATAGTTTTATACGATTTTAATGCTATTTTGTAAAAGCTTTGTGGAAAATATTGAGAAATATATTCACTTGAAAATTATTAATGTGCTTTTACTTTCTGGTAGTTAAGAGTATACTATAAAATAATGTCCTCTTTGAAGATTAAATGAAATTGGAGTATCACAAGCTGTTTTCTTTTAATTCCCTGCTGAGGATAAATGTGCTTTTCTTATCTATTGATGATCTCGTCAAGCCATGATTTTGTGAGAATACTGATGTACTTTACACCTTGAAATCGTAAATTAGTAACTGACCGATAACATTTTGTATTTGCTCTATTAGTCAAAAGTGCTAGTCAAAAATTTGGTGGGCGTCAATCAATGTACGTGTCTTTCAATTTTATTTAAATCACTTTGAAAAATCTGAGTTTAGTTTTCATCTAAAACGTTATCAATAAGCTTCCTTTTACACAGTAAAGAGAAAACAACACTTTTTGTTTATGTACCTTCCTTATATATTTTTATTTCAAAGCAGTCTAAACAGGTTGGTTGATAGTTAGCCTATTGAGATCAATATTAAATGTCAGTATATATTTAAAGATGTTTTATTTTCATGCTTTTTCTTTTGATTTAGTTACAATATGTTTCTTTTTACAGCGAAGTTAGTACAACTTGTAAAATAATGGCATCCAGAAAGAAGGTGCTGCTTAAAGTTATCATTCTTGGAGACAGCGGGTAAGTTATTGCTTTTAATTGTATCATAATCTCCAGTGAATCGCATGAAATTTATTGTAATTAGTAATTGCTTCCTATTTTAGATTATGACTGTTTTAGTATTTCCCCAATATCATTTTAGTTAATGATCTCCTAGTACGTAACTACTTTTCTTAGTTGCAACTTTCACTCGGGTTTTAATAGTAAACGTGAACAAGTCACGTTAATCTGACTGGTTTTAAAAATCCAATATGGAACAATATATTTAAGTTTGCAATAGATATATTCGATGTGAGAGAACTTCAGTTGTCTTGTATGGATGTTGCTAGAATCAACTCAGACACCAAATTGAATCCTACTTTAGTTTTTATTTTTGTTAAATCCCATTAAGGAACATAATGGATCCATTAACTGAATTGTGCGGGTTCTGATCATCTCTTTAAATCCTATTTATTCTATCTCCAATAGTTTCTTTTTATAGCATCCATGTTCTGAATGCTAATGTCTTTTTTAAACTTATGTGATCTTTACTCTGCATTAGCTATTCTAATTGTTCTGTGCTATGAAGAGCAGTTATTTTGCAGAGCAAAATTAAGCTGTCACATATCTACAGTAAAAAAATTCAATAAATTCACTGGATTCTTGAGATAAGGTTGTAGATGGAGCTTTATCTGTACTAAACGATCAAGACGTCATGGTATATGATGGTTGAAGAAGTCTAAATTTAGAAAACTTTTTGTCTTTCACGCCATGATAGACTATTGACCAAAAGCAGCTCTTTTCTTGAACTTCTCATTGTTTGATTTTGAACAGTGCTTTTCTGTTAAATTTTTTCTCCAAAAAAAGGGTTAAAAATCCATATGGATTAATTTTCCACTCCTCTTTACACAATACTTGTACCTTTTGTTTGAAAGTTGGTATGAATTGTAATTTTATGCTTGTCTTAACACTAAGCTGTATGTTTAAAGCTTATTAATATAGAATCCATTTTTCATTCACTGGTTAGAACATAGTTAACAATGATTCATTATGACTTAAATATAGCTCAAATAAAATAACCATTTCTTTTTTTTAATTTTTTTTATTGCTGTTTGAACTTGATTTTATCTTTCCAACTTCATTTAAATACCATACATCTGAATCCCTGACTGCAGATTCCATAATAGTCTCTCCCAGATGAGCTTCAATAACAAATTCAGTATCTTATCCGAAATTTCTGGGTGATGTGCTAGTTTCAATTTTTATGTTGAAACCATGAGGACTAAAGTAGCCTATCCAAAGTCTATATTTTACAATGATTAGCTAGCCAGCTTGAACACAGCACAATAAATTGGCTTACTAGAGTTGACTATCATTTTAACTCCATAAAGTGGTAAAATGAAATATTTTAAAACTATTGGTTCTATTAGATTGTGTATTAAAAGGACAGGGGTTGCAACTGAGAAAATTTTTTAAAATATTGTTTGCAAAAATTTATGTAACATGGGAATCATCAGGCTTCCATTCATGCTTCCATAACTCGGGTCTTCCTATATATAATTATTAGACAAAAACTTATATATTACACAAATATCTCTTCAAAATTTAAAATATGTACTTTTCTAGATGTGGTGGCAACCCTAAAATGCATTTCTGTTTATGTAGTTTTGTTATATTTCAGCAGATATTGAGAAACAAAATTTGTCATATACAGGAAAAGTGAAATTTTTTAATTATGTCTTCCTGTATTTGATTTATTCAACACTCAGTACACCCTAAGGTGTATTGTGTACTTTTATGGTTTTATACCACAAAATAAATTTGTGTGTGTGGAGAGAGAGAGAGAGAGAGAATGTTGGATATTCAGTTGTGAAGAGTTAATGTATTTAGAGTTGGCTTGACAACTCATCTGTCTTGAGTGTCCGTTTTTAATCTTGAGATTAAATAGAAGTAAAAATGGATTATGTCTCCATCAGGTCCACCATCATTTGAGCTTCACTTTTCCATTCTTGCATGGGTCAGGCAGAATCTGCCGAGGCAAATTTTTTATGACCAGATGCCAACCCTCTCTTGTTTCAAAGCAAGGTAATATTTCTGTGGAAGATGGGAAATGAATAGCATCACTTCCATGACAGTGATGCTCATTTACAATTATCACATGTCAAAGCAAGGGTACACACACACATATGGACTTCTTTCAGTTGCCTTGAAAATAAATCAAAGCACTTTGATCAACCCAAGGTCACATTGTTGGGAAGCAAGGTTTTCAGCCACATAATCACACCTATACTTGTTGCCCACTTTGTATATATATCTGGATTATACATATCGACTAATCCAAAAAGAGAGGCAGTGTCTTCTAGTTTTGTGCTTTTCTTGTCTACATGTTGGGAAGAAGACTGGTGGTTGGTGTCTCTTAAGTTACTTTTGCACAGTCCAATATATTTTTTCTTTTGGTTCCCTATTTGACTGAATAGAGGTGACCTCAGTTTTGTAGATGACTGCAACAGTTTATTCCAGGCATATTTTCTATAGTCGAATGCCCTTCCTGTTGCCCACTGTCACCTGTTTCCAAGCTTAGTTAATATTTTCCCATGGACAAACATCTTGCTGAATACTGGAAATGAACGACACTGTGACAGTGACACTCTTTTACAACTATCATGCAGTGTCAAAACTCCATACACATGCATGCATAAACACAAATTGTGTGTGTATGTGTGAGTATATATGTGTGTAACTATATATATACACACACACACACAAACACACTTTCTCTCTCACTTTCATACATACAGTTTCTATCTACCAAGTCTACTGACAGAGCTTTGGTTAACTTGTAGCCGAATTCAGAACCATGTAGCTGGGAAGCAAACTTCTTACCACACAGCCCCATGTCTGTGCCTAACATATTATATATATATATATGTATATATATATATATATATATATATGTATGTATGTATGTTGGAAGATCACTGAAAGTATTATTGGACATTTAGCTAGAGCTTTCTTTGAGGAAGGTATTTAAATCTGAGCTAAATATCTCAAAGTGGACACACTTCAGTAGTAGCTACAGTTGTTGCGCTACAACTGATGATATGTTACTGAACCCACAGAGAGCAAACATGTGAAACTTCACACACACCAATGAATAGGACCAGAAGTGTGAATGAATAGCCAGTGTTTATACCTGTAACAATGTTGCTGCTGGTATTGGATTTACAAGAGGTATTTCTATGTTTCACACACAGTATTATTAGATAGCCATTGACCTGAGCTATCCGGATACTTTAGTAATGGCAGTAATAACAATTCTTTCATTATGTGCACCATGTTGTAGAGCAGACAGGCATGAATTTAGTCAACATTCTGTAAAGTTTGACCTTTCAACAATGACTATTACCACATGGCAAGATAGCTGGTTTGATATCAGATTATACATCATCACTTCACTTATTATGCAAAGCTGCACAGTTTTTTTTTTGTGATACCCTGGCTGCAGTTGTGACCTTTATTTTGAACCCATTGGCTTCAAGGACATCACTATCAGAAGGAGCTCTTTGAAGATCTTTTGGCTGGATAACAGATTGAAAATTCTTCTGCAGAAGACCTTTTTAAACATTGGAGGGGTAGTGACAGTATCATATGTTAATGTGAGTTTCTCGTGTTACTTTCCTAAAAGGTTTAATGAGAAACTAGCTTAAGAGTCAGATTAGTCTTCCAGATAGTAGCAACAGAATAGCTGGCATTCCTAGTAATTTGTGATATTTACCTTGTGAATTCATCGTTTAACGTCCATTTTCCATGCTAGCATGGGTTGGCTGGGAAGCTAGGAGGCTGCACCAGGCTCCAGTCTGATCTGGCAGTGTTTCTACAGCTGGATGCCCTTCCTAACGCCAACCATTCTGTGAGTGTAGTGGGTGCTTTTTACATGCCACCAGCACAGGGGCCAGAGGAGGCTGGCAAATGGCCATGATCGGTTGGTGCATTTACAGGTCACCGACAGGGACGCCAGTCAGGCGGTGCTGGCATCTGCCACATTCGGACGGTGCTTTTAACGTGTCACTGGCACAGGTATCTTAACTACAATTTCCATTTGATTTTCATTTTGATGTTGGTGTTGATGTACTTGACTCAATAGGTCACTCTACAATCCAAGGTTAGCACAGCATATTTTTACAAATTTTCTAGATGAGACCTGGGCTAAGAGACAAGTTAAGAGCAGTAATGTAACCTACTTAGGTGAAGTGTTTTCTCGAGGCCTAATGTTATAGGTGAGTTTGGAGAAAGTTTCGTCTGCAGATATATCTACACTCAGGTCAAGAATAGACTTGGTATTTTGAATTTCTTCTTTGATTTAGACAGGATAACATGTTGAGGGTTTTCTATTTATAGTGAAGAACAAGTAATTTGGGGTAATATAAGGACATGACTGAGTAAATACTCAGTCATATGTGTGGCAGTTAAGTCTTGGAGTACATAGATATTTTTGACATTTCTAGCATTACTTCCATGTCACCAGAACAATTGTTGAGTAAGGTTGATAGTGTATTTTCATCCCTATCCATGAACATATTGAAGAATAAAATGTTTAAGTACAATGTTTTGTGGTATTGCACAAAGTACTGTTAATTATAAATGAAAATAACAAACACGTGTGTGTGTTTATATATATATATATATATATATGAATGACCTATCACCTCTCAAAATTCCTTGTCTTGGTGACCCTGCCAGTGCTGGTGCCACGTAAAAAGCATCAAGTTGTTGGCATTTGGAAGGCATCCAGCTGTAAAAACTATACCAAAACTGACCTTACCTGTGCTGGTGCCATGTAAAAAGCACCCAGTCCACTCTATGGAGTGGTTGTTGTTAATAAAGCCATCCAACTGTAAAAACCATGCCAAAACAGACACAGTAGCTTAGTGTAGCCTTCTACCTGGCCATCTCTTGTCAAACCTTCCAATCCATGCCAGCATAGAAGACTCATTAAAAGATGTTGATATTGTAGATTTTAATTCTCAGCTGTCACTTGTTTACAATTTCTACAAGAAGCTAAGTTTTGGTAGCTAGAAGGCCAGGGTAAGCAATGCCCAATGAGTGAAACCCTTCAGCATTTAAATTGGCCATATCTATCCCAAATGTTCTTCCTATTTTTAATGTTCAGTCTAATCATATCTGGCCTCTCACTCCTACCTTACAATGCCATTCTAAAAATAAACAATTGCATCACTGGAGTTTTGAAGCTACATAATAATGCATGATTAATTCAAAACAAAGTGAATAAACATACATTACATTTGATAATCTGAATATTAAAGAAACCAATCAGGTCAACCCTCACCTTTGGTTGGTAAACATATGTGAATTACTCTTGAAGTCTATTTTCACTGCATGATCAAATATTTATTAAACATTGTGTGGCTTCTGTATTCACTCATTTGTTTTACATCCATTTTGGTAAATAAATGTATTATTGAGGCATCGTTTTATAGTCAGATGCTTTCTGTTGCTAACCCTTATTTTTTTCTTTTTCTCCAAATGTGGAATATTCCACATATCTCCAAATGCAGAAGGCATTATGCAGTTTGCAAAGCTCACATCTCTAGTATTTCCTATTTTATCCTGGTTTTTACATCTTGGTACCCTTTCTATTACGTCTGACTTTACAGAGCATAAATTGAAAATATTTTACACTCATATAATTAAAGCACAATATGTAAATTAGGGGAATTATTCAATCAATAAACAATTAGAACTTGGTTTTGGATTCTCTGTTAATCTCGGGCTTTATATTTAAAACCAGCAATCTTAACAAATAACCAAGATGTGAGAAAATGACAATTTTTTTATACAATTCACTATGTACTAGGAATATAAATAGACAGGCTGTGGATTGGTGTGGGAATATTTTGTTAACATACACAAAATTTATATCCTGTTTATATATACTTGAATGCACATGTGCATTAGTATTAACAGGTGGAAAACAAAACATTCAATATCACTGTAGTGTGTATTTGATCCAGTTGTCTATTATTTTGGTATTTCCTCATTGTGCAGATTATTGCTCAGGCAAGTAAAAACCAGATAAGGAAAACTAGTCACTGTAATGATAAATGGAGGAAAATATACAATTGGCTGGACAAAGGGAAACGGGGGGGGGGGCTTACAATTTGGTGATAGTCTAACACACACATGCATGCAAGCACAGTTGTTTGGCCATGAGTTTGCAGAAATGCACAGGAAGATAAAGGAAAATGAAGTGATATCTATTCATTGAGATAAAAATTACTGCCAGTTAATAAGGTGAAGAAGTGTACCATAGTTAGTCTAACTTGGCATAGCAAACTAATAGGGAGACATAAGGATAAATGGAAAGAGGGATTGCAATTCTAAAGTCAGAACAGATCCTGAAGGATCTGTGGAGTAACATTACTCAACAGAACTTAGAGCTTGGAGATCAGGAAGCCACTCCAGGTGAAGCCATAACTTCTGCACATTGAGAGATCAGAGTTCTGTTACTACAGACGTGTGTTTAAAACATCATAGAGAATAAGACATTCTTCAAACCAAGCCAACCAGTAGGAGAGCTAAGAGTAGATAAGAATGAAATGGTTGGATAATATCCTTAGTCTTATTTGGTCATGCTTGGGAACCCAGCCAGAAAATATGACAGTTGTTTCTGATAGGACCATATGGAGCAATTGCCTGAGGATTCTACCTCCTTGACCCTCTCAAGAATAATGGGTAAAAAAGATGGACACACACGCATACAGGCACGTGATGACTTTTGAGGTTAGTCATGCAATAAATACTTATTGATTGAGCTGAATCATTTTCGCAATTATTTCATGAAGAGAAACCATTTAGTTTCATAGCATGGCTATGAGAATTGCTGTTTAATGTCTAAAATAAAAATAATAAAAAAAAAACATACAAAATGTTATTCATTTGCTTCATTTATAAATTAATTCAGTTCTTCAATCTTTCTGGGCAAATATATTTATTACATTCTCTGAGAAATCTGCTTTAATTAGTTTAAGTAAATCTTTTTCAGTTGACATAAAGAGCTAACCAACAAACTCTTTTTTTCTCTTGTTCTATTTTTGTTGGTAAACTTTCTCTTCAATACAGAAAAGATACTCTACAGTGGAGATAAAATATCTTTATGAAAGACTAAATTGCTTCTGTTTTTAGATTTAGTGCTTTTCCATTTGAGGTCAGTTATCCTTTTAGTTCATTCAACCATCAGATCAGCTATTGTTAAGCAACATCATTTACAAAGATGACAACATTGATAGAGGTATTAACAGATAAAAGAGGTCAGAGAAAGAAAATTGCATGGCTTTCAAACATATTTTTTCAACAGTATGAAAAGGGACATTAGAAAGGTCCTCTATTGCATCTGAGAGTTTTAGGTATTCATTGAAAATTGAACAAGGTAATTTGTTCAAAACATTTTGACATTTTCAGTGATGTTAGAAATGAACTTTTAAATCCATTTAGATCATGCAGTGCAGTCTTAAAATCTCGTGGATATTACTGGGATCTCAAGGCTGATATTATGTTTTTTGTGCTATGATTTTTGGAGTAATCAGATTAAGATATATCCTTGCATAACATTGATCATTAATGAAAGCCATATAGGGATATATTGAATAAACATACCTACATGCTTCTTCTATATGTACCCTGTTTTTGGATTAAAAGAACAAAAAAATGATTTTTCAAAATTTGATTTCTAATGAAAGCATCTTTCAAAATATGAAGGAACATGTAAATATTGCTTACAGTGTGCCCTATTCACTGCACCACACAAATGTGTTTATATATTTATATGTCTATAATTGTGTATTTGCGTATGTGTACATGGGTGTTTTTTTGTTTTTTTTAAAATCTTTTTAGTCAGTAGGGAGGGCAGTACCCATGGCTAGTGACAGGGGTGTCAAGAATACAGGGAGAAGGAGTCAGCAAGGAAGATATCCTCAATCGGGAAACTTGGCCTGGATGCATACCACAGAGTTAACTGTACAAAAGATATTCTAGCTATCAGGTGGTGGTGGGTTGAGTCTACTACCAATATAGGTCATAGTGGGATTTGAGTTCAGAATGCAAAGAAACAGAATACTGCAGGATATCCAGTCCGGCGGTTTTATATTTCTACCAATCCACCACCTTTGGTTGCTATTTTTTAGCAACTTAGAAAAGATGGGAAGTTGATTTCAGCAGCATTTAAACTCAGGGTGCAGTAAATGGAAGCAAATACTGCAGTGTTCTGTTCACTCAGACAACTACCAATCTGCTGCCCTGTGTGTGTGTGTGTGTGAGAGAGAGAGGTTGCTTGACTGTGCTAGTGATAACATGTAACCCAGTACAACCTGTTGCATTATCACATCATTGGAGATTAAACTGGCAAGACATGGCTGTATGGTTAAGAAGCTTGCCTCAGGTGCTAATGTCATACTGGCAAACAAACTTTACTTGGCAGAGGTGTTAATAGGAAACACTTGCCCAAGGTGCTGCACAGTGAGACTAGACCTAGAGTTATGTGATTGGGAAGTGCACTTTTTATATACTTAATCTGGGGAAAATGAATACAAAATATTTCTTACAAATACTTTCATGATTATATTTTTGCTTTCTAGTTTACTCAGAATGTTGTTAAATTGTAGTTTCTGTTGTAATTGTTTAGACTCAAATTACTTGATCAAGCAACCTTATGATCAAAGGCATTGTACCCATGCCCTTCTCCTTTCAAAGTGATAGGGTGTGATTTGAGGAAATTTTGCCTTCCATTTCTAACTGGTTTAGCAACCATAGAGATGCTCCTGCTTTCATCACTATAGAGTTGGATCTGAATTTTGACTAGCAGTTTAGTATTAAATTGCTAATTATGTCAGTTTAGTTATTCTTATATACAATTGATAATGAGTTCTCTCTCATCTAAAACAACGAGCGTCAATTTTAACTTTTGACATTCTATTTACTGAAGCATGGTGTTATTTGGAAGCCTGTTGTTTCCAACTTGCAAAGCCATTAGACTTCTGCTAAACAGTATGCAAGAAGCAGAAGAAATGGTATTCAAGATACATGGCCTTGAGCTATACATATTTAGACATAAAGGCTATGAATACAGGTTCTTGAACATACTTGGAAGCTTAAGCATTTGAAATAAGTTGCTGGTTGAAGAAAACCAAATCAACATTGATACATGTACTCCAATAATAATAGTTATACAAAATAATTGAGATGAGGAACATATCTAGTGTTATCTGGAATATTTACTGAAGTACAAAGCTTATGAAAAATTCATAATGAAGTATTAAATCTTCTGTACTTTCATCATTCATTTTATCAGTTTTAATTTCTGCTTAAAATAGCATACCTGTATGGAATTACTTCATTCCTGTGACTTAATGAATTAAAATTTAATATTCCTACTCAAAAGAGAGTGGTGGAACTCTGTCTAGACAAAGTGCTTAACTAGGTACTTTAGTGCATCTTGTTAATTGCATTGAAGTTCTAACTTCATATTAGGCTTTGGTTGACTCTGCTTGTAGGTTTGTTCAATCAGCAATAAACATCTTCTACAAAAAGGCCTTGTGTCTAATGAAAAGAAGTGGATAAATTTTCTATTTACCTTGGTCTATAAAACAGATCTTATGCTTTATGAAATCAAGATCCTTATCTCTGTCAGAGTTCTTAATGCTTCTGTTATTATAACTAGATTGTCTTAAAATATCAACTTTCCTTTAAAGAGGAGTGGTAATAAATAGATTGGTTTCTATGCAATGAGAAGAATATAATGTATTGAGATGGGTCATTTCGGTTATTTAAGTAGAAGTAAATTTCATGAGAACCTTTTCAGCAGCTTGAAATGACCATCAAAAAGTGGGTGCTAACGTACTTAAGGTAGAGGGCCAAGAAACTTACAATATTGAAAGCTGGTATAGTTGTAGATTTAAAGTATGCCAAGCAAGGCTCCGGTATAATTTGAAATAGTAATTATATATGAATTCAGGTGGCTAGTCTTGTAGAATAATTTTGTGGCTTAACTGTTGATTGAGAGTTAATGTTGGCAATGGAACAGTCACAATTTCAGAACCTTTTTGGTTTATTTTGTCCAGATTGTTTTAGTGTCTTATAAAATTCTATTGTTTATGAATAACCAGAAATTCCTTGTTCTAAGCTTGACAATAAGAAAGGAAAATTAATCTATTGGCAAAATTTCTTTTACTGACAATCTTTGGATCCTAGCCCATGCTTTTTGTTTTTATTTTTACTGTAGCTTCTATTAATCCATATCACAACTCTTGTAAATTATTCATTCCACATTCTATTTACATAATCTGTTTTTGTTTTTTTTTTTAGTGCCCTCTTTCTTTCATATGACTCATGAAAAAAAAAAGTAGCCAGTCTTTTCTTTTAATTAAGAAGCTTATAAATCATAAGTGTACATACACCTAAATAATGCCTAATATATCAACTCCATCATAGAAAGCCTAAACAATATCATACAACTCTTATCACCATAGAATTGATGACTTGCAGTACTCAAGAATTTAAAGTTATCAGGGTACTTTGATATCTGAAAGTAAATAGTTTTAAATCTGCAACAAAATGGTTGTTTTAGATATATTTTGTCATTTCAGTTGATTTTTTTTTTTTTTTATCAACAGTCCCCCTAATTTGAAATCAGTTCAAGTGTCAATTCACAAAACTCAGCACTTGAGTCACTTTATAACTTAGCCAATTAACAAAAATATATATCTTACATGTATATCAATTCAAAAGAATCAATTTTTTGAAAATGTTTTTTAAGTAATTGTTAGTTTCATAACTATTTTGAGATGGCATTTTTTTTCTTTTATAGTGTTGGAAAGACTTCTTTGATGAATCAATATGTGAATAAAAAATTCAGCAACCAATACAAAGCTACAATAGGAGCCGATTTCCTAACAAAAGAAGTAATGGTGGAAGACAGGCTTGTCACAATGCAGGTAACACTCTTTTCCAGTTTTTAAGTTCATTTTTCACTCAAGATTGTTGTATTTTACTGTTACTTCCTTTTATACGGTTTTGCATGTTTTGAGTTACCATGTTTAAATATCTGAAAATATTATTTCTGAGTAGTGAACTTAGCTTCACCACAGTCAACACACATCCATACCAATGCAGTCATTGTTCTTGCATTCTGTAACTAATTCCTCCTGTTTATCTCTCAGCTCATCTTTACCTCATCATTCACACTATCTTACACTAACTACTCAGATGTAAAGTGGGGTGGAGTTTTCAGCTTTTGTTCAGACCAGTCAGCTGAAGCAAGCAATTAAGTTCCTTGTTGAGGAACGTAAAGCAATGACAAAAGTGAAATATGAACTTTGTGCATGTGATCAGCTGCCCTTCTCAAACTTCACAGCCATTGTTTCAAATTCCTGAAATAATAACATTGGCCAAGATAAGTTCATCTGTTGTATTTGTGACACTTGATAGCAACTAAAACTTACTATTTTGTTATTTTGTATAAATCTTTTCCTCACATTCTATGTCAGTTGCACCAAGATGTTTTATATGCTAGGTCAAATGAGCTGAGCAAAGATGGACATTTTTCATCAGTTTCTTTTCTCCCCTAATTACAGATTTTATGCTCACGTGTTCTAGTAATATGCCTCATTTTTTGCTTTTAACATACCATTGAGAACTTTTTAAAATTAGGGAATCAGTTCTATATTGATTGGGAAGAAAATGACTGAAAATGGATTTGTTTATTCAAATGTTTTTAGTATATTCACTTGTCAGATTATGGCAAAAATTTGCAGTATTGCAGAAAAGACTTAGTATTTATAATGTAAATAGTCATCTGTTCAGGTTTTTCCCTAGCCTTTTTGCAGCTTTTTCACTATGAAATGTACAAATAACTTGAGATATTCTTTCAAAAACAGTATCCCAAGTATGCACGAAATTTTCAATATAAAACAAAAAGAATAAAAACGATGTTGATGAAGTCACAGTCAGCAAAATCTCCCTGGGAAGTTTGCATCTGTGAGACACTTTCATGCACAAATCCAAACTGCATCTCATCTGGTTCTACTCTGTCACAGATTGTGCTATGAGTCCCTCTCTGTGACCTTCAGAGCTTGATCTAATAGTTTGATTTCTATATAGTTGCTTCTCTCTAAGGCATTACCTTTGCTTTTGATGCAGTTTATCCTATGTATTCTCCACATGCAGCACTCTCCTAATAGTACTTCCACATATGCCACTTTCTTGTTTTCCACATTGTTGGCAAGTAAGCTTTCATTATTTGAAATACACTTCTTGCCAATAATTCACTGTCTTGCAATTCTGAATACATCATGCCACTGATCCTCATGTTGAAGGTCATGTACACATCTCTTCCTTTACACCTCATCCTTATCTAAATATACCCGTTGCTTAGCTACTCTTCTATTCAACAATGTGCCCTACTGCCACCATCCTTGGTTTTCTAAGCTGGTCTCTTAGCCTTTACTGCCCTATCAACAGTATCATTCCATCACATTAGCTTTGCTCCAACCACATCTTATCTGTAGCACTAAGTGTATTATTTTGTAGAAATACCCAGTTATTTGTGCTACAGTTTTCTAGATTTCTCTCTAGTCATATGCGTCAATTACAATTTATCATTTCTTCCTTCTCCATACTGTCTGCCTAGCTATGACTGAAGTCACTTAGCCACTAATCTATTTTGTGTAGTGTGTTCTTCAAGAAAAGCTTTAGGGATTTATAATATCCCTTCTTGTCCATTTTCTCATTGAGAATGTAATCTGACTTTTTTGTTTGTCAATTTGGTAGATGAGGTGATGCTTGGCTAATTTTTTTTTTTAAAGAGTGTGTTGCAAATTGTTAGATAATTTGCATCAGAGTACTCGAGGAGCCTTACACTTTCTCATTTCTTGAACTGTATGTCCATGTATGTCACAGAAGCCATCCTCATGTTGGCCAACATGTCCATTGAAGTTGCTGCTTACAATAATGAAGTTGTTGTCAATTAAGGTAGCCTGCAAAAGAATCTCATAGAAGCTGTCATATTAATCTTCTGGTAGTTCTTCCTGAGATGTTGCTTTTTGCCTATACCAGGTTATGTTAAAAGTTTTTTTTGTATCTCAAGCTTTAGTAGTTCATACAAATAACATGAAAAACTTTCATTCATCAAAATATAATCCCATCAAATTTTGTTGCCTGTTGCTATCATTTTGTCAGAAGTTTAATTCCACGCTTATACCATTTAGCTAGCTTAGAGGCAAAACACTCTCCTCACATGTTTTCAACTTTGACCTTGTTGAACTTCTGTCAATGCAGAATATAAGCCATAGCTTAGAAAAGGTGGTAATCTGATGGTGCAAAGTCTGGACCACTTTCAGCCCTCAAATTCCTCAACCTTGTGCTTGGTCACATTGGCAGTGTGTGCTGGAACATCATCATACTGTAGAATTGCACATCATCAATTGACCAATGACAGTAGCAGGCTTTCAGAGCATCAGATACTCACTGCAAATGTTGAGCATAATGGTTAGTATTCACAGCATGACTATCTGGGACATGCTCAAAGTGCAACACCCCTTTGAAATTTTGCTGACAGTGTACAAGTGCTCATGCTTGGCTGTTAACTATTTCAAACCAAGCCTCTCCTTCCACAACAGAAGGTCTCTCTGACTTTGGTTTATCTTCAAGGCATGGGTCACTTTCCTTGAAGCATCTGAACTAGTTTTGTGCCAAACATTCACTACAGTTCCTGGGCCTTCCACATCATTAATTTCTTGTCACTGCTCTTGTACTCAGTTCTTTTTTCCGCAAGTAGGATAAAAAGGTTCTAATTGCATTTTTTCACTACTCATTATCAAAGTTGTAAAATAAAGAATAAACAATTTCAAATTAATGATATGACATAGAGATACGAGTTGCCAGAAATTATCTGTAAAAATTTGAAAAGAACTTTTAACTCAACCTAGTAATTAGCCTGAAATTATCCTATCCTACACCCTAACTACCTCAATTTCCTTGTCTGACTTTCAGCTAAGTATGTCTACCCCAACTCTGTTGTTACTGTTAAACATTCAGAAAGATTTGTACTTACTGCTGTTTCTTGTCTGTGAGGAGTTTAGTTGAGGATCCTTTCTTGCACACATCTACTTCAGCATCTCCACAATCTCAGCAGACCTGCTTTTCATTTTATATTTTTAGTTGTTGCCCTAAAATTTTGGAACCTGCAGGATGAGGTGGAATGTTTTTAGTAATAAAGCTGCTTAATTGTTGGTCCATTACAATCTAACAGCTTCTGTACCTGTGGGGGAATAAGAAAAGCTGGGCCATGCTTTACCAACAACTGGAAGATTTACACGCATGGTTACTTTCCCTTTCATTAAATTTGCCATCATTTATTCAATTCCTAACACTTACTACATTTGCTACTATGAGTCATTTAAACTATTAGCAAATATATAAAAATTTCTGATGTCATTAAGAATACCATTGTTATGTGTGTTTGCTATGATGTTTTGTCATCATTTTTGACATTCAAGTTCACATCACATAAGTTTTTATTTCAATTCTTCCTGCTTTATTCAACATTATTCTAAAAGAAATCAAGGGGGGTGCTGAGGACCTTATAACATTCAAATGGTAGCTGGACAAACCAACACTTGAATACATTCCAGTTAACTACTCCCTGCTCAAGTGTACTGTGGGATCCAAGATCTTGACTTAAAAAAACTACTCCAAGTGGTGCTAGTATGTTAGACATAGTTAAGTGATTGAAACTTATGTTATACACACATACACACACAAAGTATGAAGTTAATTGCAAGCTCTGCTTTTTATTTTCTTTCCTGTCATTTAGCAATTAGTCTTTGTTGTTTATCTTATCTTGAATATATATTAGCTCATTGCATACCAATGGATTAGAAACTAATTTATAAATGCAGCTTCAATAAGCATTATCTTCCTATTACTGTTTTTTTAATAAATTAGTTACACTGATGAAAAATGATGTAACTTCTTAAAAATAGGACAAATTTCTCAACCTTAGTATACAAACTTTTATCTACGTGGTAAAGCTTTTAATTATATGGGTAATGATCTAGATTATAATCATCTCCAAGTAATTATACTGGCAATAATATTTCCCTTGTATAGTTACGTGGTTCTGCTATTATAAAATACCTCAAAAGGCTCCACTCATTGGTTTCTTTGGTTAGAGTAGATCATATTTGAGTTGGAACTAGGTCACATGTCACCTACAAAGACTAGATCTTTGGACCTATTGACTAGCAAGCAGGCTGAAATCTACTTTCATTATTTCCAGCTATGTTTTCAGGTGCCTACCATGGCAACAACTCCAACCTAAATATTGGATCTGATTTACAGTAGCAGATGTGAAATCACATGAAAGACATCTGAATGGTCAAGCAAATGAAAGTGGAATTTTGGAGGAGTTTTCTAATTAATTATGTATTTGATCATTATTTAGTAACTAGCCATGCTCCAAAATCCCCCCCCCCCCAAAAAAAAATGAAATTTCAGATGCCTTTCAAAACTGATATCACAAAGAACATTAGTTCATGTAGAGTAACACTATGAAGAATGCTCTATTGATTAATGTTTTAAGTGTTAGAATTGAAACAAAAACTTTTATACATGCACACACACACACACACACACACACACACATACACACACACTCTCTCTCTCTCTGTATATGCACCACTAATTGTTGGCCATGAATTGCAAGTATTGATCTTGTGTATAATATGCACTGGAGTTTTGTCAAATTTGTTATAATTGCTGTATAAAATATATTTGATAAGTTCACAAATCCTATACAGAAATAACAATTTTGAAAGTGATCTTTGGATTTTAATGATATCTTATAAAAGTAAACATACTCTATAAATGCCACATTAAGAATGGATTTTCGTCCTGAACATCAGACATTCGGGATCTGGTAATTGTTTTTTAATTTAAAAAAAAAAAATTGTGCAATATATATCATTTAATCTATTAAGATGAAAGGAGATATTTCTTTATGCAGATTGCATAACTTATTTAACATATATAATCATTTGTTTTCCATGTTGGCATGGGTTGGATGGCTTGACAGGAACTGTCAAGGCCAGGGGCCAAACAACTCCCATTGCCTGTTTTGGTTTGGTTTCTATTATTGGATGCCCTTCCTAATGTGGACTGGGTATTTTTTACATGGCACCATCACCAGTGCTTTTTATGTGACACCTTAGTTTTAGGATCTAAATTCTGTTGTGGGTGGGTCTTCAGTACAGTGATGCACCACATATCTTGGCCCTCTGTCATCTCCTTCATAAGGTTCAGCATTTTGAGATCAGCCTTCAATACTTCATTCCATTCCTTCCCGAGTCCCTCTTCTAATATATGTGTGTGTGTGTTTATAAATAAATAGATGCAGGAATCACTTAATGGTTAAAATGTTCCCTTCTCAACTACATGGCTTCAAGTTTGATCCCTCTTTGAGTTCATGGGCAAGTGTCTGATACTACAGCCCTGGGTCAACCAATGCCTTGTGAATGAAATCATAGAAAATGGAAAGAAGCCTGTCCTTTATGTATATTTGTGTCTGTTTGGCCCATAATTTAACAGTTCAGCAAATTAGAATTGATAAAATACATAGCAGACTTAAAGTACTGGAAGTAACTATACTCAAGGTGATGCTCCAGCATGGCAGCAGTCCAAGAATATATATTAAATGTTATATTGACCCGATGGTCATAGATAGAACACTTTTGTATTTTTACCTATTATAAGGGGTTATTGAAACAAAATTTTAAGTATATCTTCATGCAGAAGTATATATGTATAAACAGAAAGTACATTTCATTATTTTGCATGTCATAGTAAACAATCTTAAGTGATGCAATCTCTGGTGTGAACAACATATAATCCTTGTCCACACCATTATCATAGAAACTTATTCTTATAGTGATTTAATTTCTTCATTGGACAATCAATATAACTTCACCCTTACTCCTGTCACAGACCATCTTTCACCCACACTCTCTCTTCTGTTCATCTCCTTGTTCCTTGAGGATGGACACTTCTTTACCATCATCTCTTTCCAGCACCACTCCAATTACTCTCACCCACCCTTCTACAATGTGAGGTAGCCATGTATCTTCTCTTCACCAAAAAAATCTATTCCTGTCTCTTCTTTTATGCTTTAATGTCTCACCACTTTGCAAAAACCTGTTCTTCTATTCTATACTTCCACTTAGGTAAGGGATTTCTTTAGTTTTGTGAGTGACATGATGACCTCACAAGTGCTGGTGACACAAAAAAAAAAAAAAAAGCATCAGTACACTTTGTAATATGGTTGGCAATTGGAAATGGCATCGTAGCACAGAGCAGTTGTCTTGACTTGTCAGGGCCTGTCAAACTATCCAAGCCATGCTATTTTATGGGAGGCAGATGTTAAATGTTACATAAATACATGTGTGCATTATGTAGTGATAGAAATCTTTTAAATCTGCTTGGAAGAAAAGCTGTTCCTTATTTTGTGTGTTCAAATTTGATCTTTTTTTATTTGCAATTTTTTATATTTCCTTATTAGCCTTTTGTTTGGTTTATACACTGTTTCTAAGCTGACAATTTGAGACTTTGTTTTAAATTAAACTGTGGTATGTAGTCAATGCATTCTGGTCTAAATCAGAAAGGCTCTCCAGAATAATTTTATTATTGGAATTAATTAGTCATGAAGCATAAATTTTAATATGGTTATTGCATCTCTTAGAAGAAGAAAAAAAAATTGGGGCTTTTTTCATGTTTGCTGCTTCATTCAAAATTTAAGTGCGATTACTTGGACCACTGAAGGTTAATAATTCCAGGTTTTTGTATTCTATGTTTATGTGGAGTGGGGAGCCATTTCAAGAGTGACCTTTGAACTTTACTGATATTAGCTGTAAAAGTACACTTGTTGAATAATAGTCAACATTATGGAAAGATTTTTGTTTTGAACATCAACTATCTAGGATCTGGCCCTCTTTTTGTTTTGTTTTCATTAAATTTCTTTTAACTGAACAATATATTTAATGACAAGGTGAGGTCTTTTCTGTTGGCTGCACCATTTTAAAATTAAGTGTAAATTTTCAAATTTGATGTATTGATGTAATTTCTCACAATGAATCTCAGGGCCTAATTCACTTATTCCAGAAAAATAAAAATAAAAAATAGAAGTTTATGGTTTGATCATTTTTACCTAATCAGAAAACAAGATTTGGACGCTGTCATTTTGTGCATGACTGCAATCATAAATAAGACATCAAAACATTGCAACGATAGCATGTGTTTTATGCATTTTATGAGCAAAAAATTACTACACACCATGTTTTTTAGTTTTGAGAGCAGAAAAAACAAGCTAAACAAATGAAATATTTTGTAAAACACATTTTATGCCAATGTTTGGCTTGTTACTAAGGAAACAGACACCTATATGTCTGTGGCTTTCGATTGGCTAAAATTACCCAAAATTTGCAGACTTTAAAAGCTATTAATTCTTTATTGATTTATGGTGAAAATGAATTTCATGTCAATTACCATACAAAACTACATCAGCACTCCAAATTTGAAATCAATTGGAACAAAATTAAAGAAATTGAAAAGTGGCAGCCAAACAAAAGATCCACAAAGGGTTATAATTAAACACTGTAAGGCAATACTTTCATTTCCTCTGATTCACTGTCTTATCAGATCAATTTACTATACAAATGTTATTACCATGTACCTATGTAAGAAACTGATACTGACGGCTTTTTTAAAACTCTCTCTTGTGATATTTGATAATGACACAATTTAGATTTCATTAAAAAATGTTTTAATGCTGCCGAACTAGAACTGGCTGAAAGATAACTGTTTATAAATACACCTCTCAGACATCTTCAAAATAGTGGAAAGTATTTGATTTTATTCACAACTGCAGTTATAGATTACCCATATGACTGCCAATTAGCCTTTCAGTAATTTCTCATCTTTCATACTTCTCTTATAGCAGCTACACCCATGTGTATATTCATATGTACGTATATATATATATATATATATATATATACAGTGTACATTTAAACACGTAAGAGGTATCCATCATAGGACTACCTGCATGCTAGAGAGGACGGTTAAATTCTAAATCACTATTAGGGATAAAATTTCGAAGGGAATGAAAAATAAAAACATTTACCATCTAACTCCTGGACCAATGGTTTCAGAATTTTTTAGCAAATAAAATAATTTGCTAGGCGAAGTCTTCTTCAGCTGGTACACCTAGATTAAATATATATACATGGGGCTATCCAGTATATGCCCCATGCTGATACATTCTAATTTTTCAAATCTGCTGCGCAAGCGCAGTTCCTTGTCAGCAGTAAATAAATATGCCAGCTTTTTCATTTCAAAATTATCCATTATACATATGTATACACACACACACATATATATTTATAATTTTTGAATGGTAAAACTTTCAGTAATGACCTGAAATTGCACTTGATTCAATTTTTGGCTGATAAGGAATAGAAATTCAATGAGCACAGAATCATGAAGTTACAAGAAACATGGCAAAAGGTCATCGAACAAAATGGAAAATATATAATTGATTAAAGTTCAGTCTTTGTATGAAGAAAAAAAAGCCTTATTTCACACTAAAAAACCAAAATTACTTTGTCAACCCAATATGCTCAACACACAGAAAAACACAAAAACCTGATTTTATATATTTACAGGGTGCGTAAGATATTTGAGGACATATTTATACTTATAAAAAGACATACTAACAGATAACTTTATTTATCAAAAAATGTGAGGATAAAAATAAGCCTTTTTTCCTATTATGTCATTCAATAAAGACACCTCCAACTTGAACAACTGTTTCTATTTGAGATCTAAATCATCTACATGCTTCAATCAAGTGGCTTTGGTTCATTTTGAACATTACTCTATGATAGCTTTAAAAGAATCTTTGGTGTTATGGACATGTTCATTGACTTCTCTCTCAACAATGCTCCACATGTAATAGTCCAGTAGATTGAGATCTGGGGAATTAGGAGGCCAAATGTTAGGGGTATGTGATCATGAAAATTTTCAGTCATCCACTCCTGTGTTACTAGAGTCATGTGTGATAGTGCAAAGTCTTACTGAAATGCATATGGCCTTCCATTGCATACAGTGTCTGTCCAGGGTTAAACAATTATTTCTAGGACCTCAATGCAGGTGGCAGAGTTAACTCTAAGGCCTTGTGGAAAGAAGTAAGGAGGTGTCACTTGTCCTTCATTACTTACAACCCCTAAAACCATGACTGGTGCAGGAAATTTTGTATGCATAACACTTGGAGCTTCTCTGCACATAACCATCTGTCATTTCTTCTGTTAACTTTTTGATATTGGTCAAAGTTCTCATTTGAGAAAAACCATATCAAATCTGCTGGATTTTTCAGTTTGTTTAAGAGCCTTTTAGATATGATGTGATTTTCCTTTGCTGTTTCTGACAAGACTTACATCTGATGTCTTTGGGGACATTTCTGACTGTTCCTTCTGACACCTCATGGACTTTCTGGGATTGTAATCAATGTTCTGTTGGACTTACTGGATAAATTCAGGTGTTCTGGTGATTTCAGAGCATTCAGAATGCTTTTTATGCGTTGATACTGGTGATATGTTTCCATCTTCAGTCTCTAGCTCCTTACATACTTTGTAGACAACAGATCTGGCAACTTTTGAAATCGAGATATTTCTAAATTTTTTTGCCCAGTGTTTATAACCATAATAACACCATGCCTCTTCATTTCTTGACCAAGCTTAGCGTCTGCCATTATTATTTTCTGAAACAAAGATTATACAGAATGAGCAAAAAGGTATGTCCTCAAATACCTCATGCACCTGTGTATATATATATATATATATATACATACACACACTAGCTGAATAGCCTGTCATTTCCAAGCAAGTCTTACAAAAGAATGTCTTATATAAATTTTTGGGATCATTACCCTTTGAACGGCAGATTGAGAAATTATTTTTTTGTAACTAAACACTTTCAAACTTTGGACACTGGTAGAATGTGTCACATAAAACATCTTTGCAGTCACAGCATATCTCCAGAGATCTCGGTCTTTTGTCATTGCCTCTGCGAGACCCAACTTTCAAAGGTCATGCTTAACCACCTCATCCCATGTCTTCCTGGGTCTACCTCTACCCCAGATTCTTTCAACTGTTTTGGAGTGGTACTTCTTCACACATCTCTCCTCATTCATCCGTAGTACATGACCATACCAGCGCAAACGTCTCTCTTGCATGCCACATCCAGTGCTTCTTATGTCCAGCATTCCTCTCAGGGCGCTTACACTGTTGTGTGTGCACACTGACATTACACATCCAGTGGATCTTGCTAGTTTCATTTCTTTCAAGCTTACGCATGTCTTCTGCAATCACAGCCCATGTTTCACTACCGTGAAGCATGGTAGTTTGCACACATGCGTCGTACAATCTACCTTTCACTCTGAGTGAGAGACCCTTTGTCACCAGTAGGGGTAGAAGCTTTCTAAACTTTGCCCAGGCTATTCGTATTCTAGTGGTGACACTCTCTGCACATCCACCTCCACTACTAACGTAGTCACCTAGGTAGCGGAAACTATCAACTACTTCTAGTTTCTTCCCCTGGAGTGTGATGGAATCAGTTTTCTGAGTATCTGTCGTGTCTATCGTCCCTGTGCATCTGCCACACACGAAAGCTATCTTCTCGGTTAATTTTCCTTTGATGTTGCTGCACCTCTTATGCTTCCATAGCTTTCACTGGGTACATCTTATGGAGTTTCAACTTTGGTTGTAATGCTTTGCTTGCATTTTGTTTAATAAAAAATCTTCCTCGTAATTTTTTTGGCTTTCTTTTTGTGATAGACAGCTGTTGTGCAGAAAATGCCAACTTCCAAACCCTCTTTTTTGTGATTTGCTAAAATTGATTAAACTTTAAACCTCTGTAACATTTTCTAGAACAAATAAATAAAAATTTGATTTAACACAGAAAATTATTCCAGTATACCAAATTTGAAAATTTTGACTTAATTTTAAAATTTCACAATATATGACAGCAACAAAGAAGACCACACACACATTTACAAATGTACACACAGGTAATCATGAGTTTAAAATGGTGTATTGTAGACATGTGTGTGTATGAACAGAAATGCTGCCTGTGAACAATTATTGTCAACGTACCAACCCCTCTCTCTTTAAGGCTACGTATTACTCGCCCACCTTTCTTTCCTTTCCTCGAAAAGTTTTTTAAAAGTTGTGTGTGTAAGTATCTATGTATTTGTGAAAGTATGTATGCAACATTACATGTATATCCTTGAATGACCACTGTATTAATGTTATCATCCCACTGCCACTCCATATTTGTCACTTACACAACTCTTTTCTCCTCGTCTCTGATATTAGTCACTCTCCCTATGTCACTTCATTTCCTGCACACTAACACTCTTGCACCCTTCTCGTTTTATCAAAAAATAGTCCATTTCACAGAAAACACAAACCTGATTTTTTATATACACACACACACTTAAAGAAATATATGCAAGCTCAAGCGTTTTTGATGTCTTCAGGGGCATACTAACAAAAGACAGTGAGAAATCATTACTATGATTGTGTTATGACTTGCTTGCCATATCTTAATCAGAACAGTTCCTCTTAAATTTACAATCTTTTCAAAAGAAACTAAAGTCCATGTGCATTTTTGTCAAAAAATTTTAAGTAGTCGAATTGAAGTATTAACTTGATTCAATTTTGGTCAAGCTCAAAATAATAATTAAGCATATGTATTTTGTATAGTTTTATAATCTAATGCTACAAAAATTCTTTGCAGATATGGGACACGGCTGGTCAAGAGCGCTTTCAAAGTCTTGGGGTTGCTTTCTATCGAGGAGCAGACTGCTGTGTGCTGGTATTTGATGTAACAGCACAAACTACTTTCAGATCACTGGACAGTTGGAGGGATGAATTCCTCATACAAGCTAGCCCTCGAGACCCTGAGCATTTTCCTTTTGTTGTCATAGGAAACAAAATTGATTTAGAGAACAGAGCGGTATGTAATGTTCTTCTTTTAATCATCAGTGCAGATATCTCAATTATTGTTCATATACACTGCTATACATTAATAATTATTTTTCTATGAAGGTCTTTATTTTTTTATAGTTATTATCAGTTTTTGTTTTTCTTTCAATCTTTGAGTCAGGAGGTAAAGGCTGTGTCTATAACTCTTTACAGGGTTTTTGAGACTGGTGTGAAAGATAGATAGATTGTATCCTCAAACTGGAAACCTTGTTCCAAATGCTTGCACCAGAGTGGACTTTGTTAAAGGTACCCTAGGTGCTAGCTAATGGCATTGAACCTGGCCATGGATTCTTTTCTAGTTGACAACTTCATTAATATGCAGACATGTGTTTTCAAGTACCAGTATTTAGAATTTGTTTGAATTAATAAAACATGTAGTGTGTGTGTGTCTAAAGTGAATGTGTTTACATATGCATCAATGTGTTCAGCCAAATATTTTCAATGGAAGTATATTGAGTAAAATGTAGATCTTTGTCATTTTTATCCACTCATAAATATCCAACAGGGTGATGTCAACTGGAAAAAGAATCTGAAACAGCCTCGGAAGCAACCAAAATTGAGTTGTGTTGTGAGAAGGAATATCTATTGCCTTTTTACATCTTATTGAGAGATTAATTTGCACACTAACAGCTAAAAATAGCTTCCAAAACATCTGTTGATGTATATTGTCTTTCAATTTTTTTTTAACATCAAATTAGTTTTAATAAGTTATTGTTTAAAGAGATAATAATGTTTAAGTTAAATGTTCATTTATATTTTCTTAATAGTCCTTTTTGGTTTTTCATGTAGTGTTTTGTTATTTTTCTGTAATAAATTTTTTATAAAATTAATTTGTTTCAATTGATAGGTTTCTGCAAAAAGAGCACAAGGTTGGTGCCATACCAAAGGAGAGATACCTTATTTTGAAACTAGTGCAAAAGAAGCAATAAATGTTGAACAGGCTTTCCAAACGGTTGCAAAGAATGCTTTAGCCCAAGAAACAGAAGTGGAGCTGTATAATGAATTTCCAGATCAGATTAAGATTACAAGTGATCAGAACAAACCTCGAGAAGGATGTGGCTGTTAAAGAACCTTATAACAGAAAAAGGGCTCGGTTTGATGTGCTCTAGCCTTGTGGGTGGGCCATTCTGACCATTCCGAGGGACAGCTGCTGCTGCTGTTGCTGACCTCTCAAACATTAACCACACACACACTTGTTTAGTGTGTGAACATGTGTTATGTGAATGTACATCTGTGTGAGTGTATGAATCTGCGTGTGTGTGTGTGCATATATATACACATATATATATTATACATATTCCTGCATAAATATATATATGCGTGTGTATTAAAAAATTGAATTATGCATATATATATAATATAGAAGGAAAACTGTTGCCATATGAAAGTGGTAAAACAATTATTGGTTCAGCAAGAGATTAGTTAACAGTTTGTTTTATTAAAATTTTATCCTATTTCCATGCACAGAATCTTTGGTTGAAAGTGAGGTCCCTAGAAATTTTTTGAATTGTGTGTGCCCGCATGTGTTATATATAATATATATATATATATATATATATATATAATGTGTGTATGTTTATACACATCACACACAGTCTTTCTTTTAGACAAAAATTTGTCCTAAAATTTTTCTGAAGTTTTCCTAACTTTAAAATGAACACTAAATAAATGCTTTATATGCAACATCCCATGTAACCCTTGGCTTAGTCTCAACAATTCTGATTTTTGTACAGATATATCTTGCAATACTTAAACATCAACTTAACAAAAAAAAAGTTTCTATAGTTATTATGCATCCACTAACAATTATATTTATTCTTAATATCTTTATCTTTAAAGGAATTATTTCTTTCTCTCGGAAATGAAAATAAAAGCCCCATTTGAAAGTGAGCAAATTTGTTATAAATCCTTATGTATGTGTGTATGTATATATATGTGTGTATGTATGTATATATATATACATATATATATATTAATTTAGGCTGACAATTTTTCACAGATAAAATAAACTGAAACTATGGTGGAATCATAGAACAACAATGAAATTTGTATAATGGTTTTCGAACCTTGTGTGCCTTCAATTGCACACATTTTACATAATCATGCATGCATACATTTGCATATGACATACACACACACACACATATTTGCACGACACATAATACATGCATACACAAACACTCATGTATGAGGTTCAACCAATGTCATAAATTCATTAAAAATAATAATTAATGTATGCCTGGAAGGCCTGTAATGAGAAGTAATAAAAAAAAAATTTTTTTAACCCAGCAGCAGCTGCCTCCAGTATGAATATGTAATTAAAACCTGCCAAGATTTGACATAACACAAAATATAGAATTGAATGACAGGTTGCATGACTTCCTTGGCTTTTGATTAGTCAAGTTTATAAAAAATGGGGTTGAGAATCAAAGGGAAATGAGGGATTGTTGTTGCTCGTGTACAGCAAATTCATGAATAAAGAAATTGGTTTGAATCAAAATGAGCCACAGGCTTTGTCCATTTCGTCCTATATTAGAATCCTTTGTAAGTCTTTTTTTGGGGGGATTATTATTTTTTTTCTGTCTCTTAGATATGACTTATTTAGAATGAAGTTTATCCCAGCTTGGCCTTATCTGTTTTTAAAGCAGTATATTGTGCTTTGAGAATAGTTTTAGTTTAAAGAAAGGAAAAGATTTCTTTTAGTTTATTGCTATACTTTGTAAATAATGCAAATTGTGCTAATTCTCTGTTGCCAATTTCTAGGACCTTCAATAATTTTATAAATATATCTTGGCTTAATTTAGCTCCTTTCTGGCTGCCATTAACTAAAAAAGAAAAAATTTGTTTTTAATATTTTTTTATTACCTATTCACTTTCCTTTGGTCTATTCTTCAGTTTTTTCTTTATGGTATATCTCTGAAAATCTGAATTTTATGAACGAGTTACTTTTGATGCAAAAAAAAATTATTAAATAATTTCTTCATTAATTAAATTGTTTTTGTGGTTCTTGCTGTTTAATAAATTGTTTTCAATGCATTTTCTTTCATTGGTTTGTTACAATAAAGAACATATTCCTGCTACAGGTTAAAGTATTAATATATTTTTTTGATTTGGGTATAAATTATTTACTGAGCCAGTTGAATCAACTGTTTTAGCTTGAGAGAAGACACTGTAAACAGTTTTAACTTCTCATCCATCAACAAAAAACTTCCATTTTCAGAATTTTAAATTATGACCCCAAAAAATTGTTTTAAACTTTTGACTTTCAGATTATTAAAATACCTTTTTCTAGGATCTTATCTACGAGATTTCTAGTTTGTTTGCTTCCAAGTAGTTCCATGTAATGTTCCCTTTCTTCCTAATTCCAATATTGTTTTGATTATTTAGATCTTAAATTTGAAATTATCTGATTTACAGTTGAACAGCCAATTAAAAAAAAAAAAAGGCCCCGGAAGACTCTTTTCTAATTAATAAATTCTTAGGAAAGCTTTTACAGTTAAAGTTGTAGGTGCATTGCTGTGTGTGTATACACATACATAATTACCATACAAGTATGTTGGACTACTTCTGAACATGGATGAAATACACCTTGAAAATGTTTCATTCCCTTAGCTATAATTTATTTGTTTGAATTTTTTGAGGGAAGAATAAGTTAGTTGTTCAATTTGTACATTTCAAACAGAAGTGGGGTGGAGTTCAAAAAGGCTGATCTGGAGGAAAGTTGAAAAAAGTGGTTAGTACAGAGTGAGGTGGAAGACAATATGAGAAGACATGGATGGATCAGAAGTGTTATTTATACTTTGTGTATGTGTAAACTGAAGTATCCCCATAGCATTTGCTGTCATTGAGCCACAAATGGAGGAGACATTGTGTTCAGCTTGTGTGTTTGCTTGTCTTATTAGAAATAGCAAGTTCCCTTCAAATCAAACACCACTGTCATAAAAATAGAAAATAGGGCTGTCAAAGATAATGTCTTGGATAAACTATATCTTGAAGACCAAATGATGATAGCTGAAATTCCTTTATTGGTTTTCTTGGTCAAGGCTAACTTAAAAAGCAATTTTTAGAGCCCATTCCATTGCAAGGTTACAGCCACAAGGCATAAGAATCTAGATCAGTAATACTGCTTGTCACTAACTTCCTACCACCCCTGATATTCATATATGTAAATAGTAGATTTAAAATGTATTTCTTTCAGTTCATCACATCTATCAAGAGAAACATTCTTTTTGAACATGAAAGTATGGTTAATTAAAGTAATTTTTTGAAAGCAGATCTTCACAAAACTGACATGAGAAATTAACAAGATGGCTTTACAGAAACTCGTCTTCAGTCTTTGGCCTGCATTTTTACCTGTGCATGTTTTGATTCTACCTTTTCAGTAGAGGCTCAAGTGCAAAATTCTTTCCTTACATAGGCTTTATATCTACAAAATTATTATGCTGCTTAAAAAATATTAAAACAATTTACATGTTTAGTCCTACAACTAAAAGGGAAAAAAATCTACATTGTAAATATATATGTAAAAGGACTACTGAATTTCAAAGCATACAAACCTATAAATATCTTTTGCAAATAACTTATGGCTACAAAAAAAGTCGAAGGGGTTCAATTTTTAACCTAATATCTGCATGTTATCTTTTATAATAGCTTTTACATGTGCTTCAAGATCCACTGTTCAAAAAGAAGCTTGTTTTATGTTCTCTCAAAAGTTTTGAAATTCTTTTGTCAATTATGTATATATAAATTTGTATCTAAAATATACTTTACAAAGTGCAAATGTCTGATATTAAACCCAGTGGGTTGAGTAGTGAATAGATATTTTATTATATCAAATATTGAGTGTACTCAGTTCCCTGTTCTGAGCTATTGTGAACAGCCAAGGGGAATACTCAGGATTGTCAACTTTTGATATAAGATATTGCATAATTTCATTTTTGTATTTGTTTTGCATGTCTCTTGGGAGTATATTTATGCTTTTGGTGAATGCATATATGGGGAGTGGGACAGTCCCCTGTTTAGTGTATTTGTGAGTATCCACAAACTTATCCTTACATATATACACTTATATGGCAATCTGTATAAGCACATGACAGACTGCACATAGGTTATATATATATACTTAAATGAAACTGGATTTATAAACATAAGATAATGAAGAATTAGCAATGACACAAACACTTCCATCTAACCCTGGATGTGTGTTCTCTGGCACCACTATATAAACAAGTGTGTTCTGTGTAGTCAAATGTGGTCTGTGCAAGTATATTTGTGAATGAATGTCTTTAAATACATGTATGTAGATGACTTTACATATGTGGATGTATATATATGAGAATAAGTACATTTGTGCATTGGTGTTCATTTTCTTGAGATATCAAAGCTAATTCAAGGCATACACAGTTATAAAACAAAAAAAAACCTAATTCCTCATCAGCATAGTTACATAACTTGCTCACAAAGACACCAAACATAACATAGAATATATCCATCACACACACTAAAGTAGTGTAAGTATGCTAATAAAAGCAGAGATGAGATTCACCTGGAGTTACAAGCTCTTCTCATTGAGAGATCACCTCTTGATGAAAGGTCTCTGACAAACCAACTGATTGATTGAGCAAACAATTACTCAAGCAGTCAATTAGTTTTGACTAATAATTGACTCTGATTTAGGCACAAGATTGAGGAGGAGTTAGTCAATACCATTGATCCTTAGGATTTGACTAGTACTGTATTTTGTCAACTGCAAAAGGATGAAAGGCAAAGAAGAGCCAGAACAAATACTGCACAATGAAACAAATTTTAACAATTCTGTCAGTTTGCTACTTTTATAGTTGATTAGTAACAGCTCTTTTGAATTTTTGGTACAGGGCCAGCGCTTTTGATAGAAAGGTAAGTCAATTACATTGACCCCAGTGCTCATCTGGTACTTATTTTATCAACCCTAAAAGGACGAAAGGCAAAGTTGACCTTGGCAGAATTTGAACTCGGATCATAAAGTTGGATGAAATACTAAGTATTTTGTCTGACCTGCTAAACTATTCTGCCAGCTCACTGTCTTCATGGTTGATTAGTAATTAATAAAAAGAAGTAAAATAGAACCAGTGTGTGTTTCTTATTGGCAAAATTACTCCCCTAAGGTACTGCTACATGTCTGTGTGTATGAATACTGTCATATAAGTAGAGTACTTTTATTTATCTAAGGGGAGGTGTTACAGTCAGTTAACTCAAACTTCTTTTATTGAACATTAAACTGTTTAGATATGATTATTGTATTAAACCTTTGATAAACCATTTATCTGATTCTCTATCAACTGCCACTTGTTAACAAGGATGTCTTATATTAGCTTGAGGCCTAATGTTTAGAAAGTAAAAGATTGACATACATGCTTAGAAAGTATTACCAAATAAAATCTTATTGTCTACTCACTACACTATTTGGGATTTTGATCAGTTGGTGACCCCTTGACTCTGCATAAATCTCTGTGGCTTAATATAATTTGTACCTATTCCTGTAGTACCATTTCTTCAAGAGACAGTTTCAACCTATGGACTTCTGGGTTATGGGTGCTGCATTCTTCCACTGTGCCACTTTTCTCCACAAGTGATTAAGCAAATATATAAAGTATATTTCTTAAGTTGTCTGTTTCAGATTAGCCTGAAATGAATTCTGTTTCTCCAGTGCAGCATAGAAAGCAAGCTTGCTAGTTTCAACTACAGTGTGAAGAATAATGTTGAGACTTCTACAGTTAGGAATTAGAGTATCTTGCAGCTTATACATTCAGTATATCTTTTTTATTTGCCCTCTCTATTTCATTTAGCTTCTTTCTTATTTCATGTTGTTTAGTTTCAGATTACCAGTTTCATTTGTTTTCTTTTCTGATGGTTTAGTCTGTACCTGTGTCAAGCAAAAACTATGTCTCTAATCTTCCATGTTATCATGAGATGGACTTTAGAATGACTTGTCATAACCTGTTCTGTTACCAACCAGTCATTGTCTTACTAGTATCTATTTCAGCACTGGGTAAAATGTCTAAGAATAGAATTTAATATTAATATATGTTGCTCAACTGAAAACTACGATCACAGATGTTCCTATTGATGTCATTTCACTTTTTGTAAAGCAAGAACTACATTTTTTTCTAAAAGGACTGGGTGTTATTTGAATGAAATTTGGTTGCTGTTTTTAGTAAATGGAATGATTCCTTTGTTAGCTTGTGCTGATATATTTTAGTTTATAGGGTAAAAATTATATCCAAAATATATATTGTTTCCTGGACACATTATTGCTAGAGAATTTTTTGTCTGACTTCAAAATTTTTGGCAAAAATTCTTACACAGCGGATTCCTGTTTAAGATAAATTCTAAAAACAAAATAGCAACTAACTTTGAAAGAACTTCTTGCTAATTGATAAAAAAAAAGAAATAAAGATGGCATGTGATGCAATCCAAATACTCAAATTTTTATTATAAAACTATGGTGTTTATATGAACTTAAACAAAGCTTATAAAATATATCCCAAAATTGAAATAATATTCTCTCTAATTTTGACACAAAGCTGGCAATTTTTAGGGTGGGGGGATCAAGTCAGTTACATTGATGAAAGGCAGTTGACTTTGAACTCAGAATGTGATGCTGGAAGAAATGCTGCCAAGCATTTTGTTCAGTATGCTAACAATTCTACCAACTCATCGCTTTTATATTAGAAATGATATATCACAATATATTAAATACTTTGTGAAAGAATTTTTTGTTTTTGATATTTAGTTATTGTGTGAACATTCCATTCAATGTAATTAATTGGAGTGGCTAATTCTAAACTTTTTTTTGTAGACTAGTGGAAGTCCTAAGTTATAAACAATTCATTATCAAGTGATAATATATTAGTTCAGTTGGCAGACTGAGATTTGTAATGGGCTTTTTATCTGAAGTCATTTATGTTGTTGGATTCAAATTTACGACCAGTTTTTGCATAGCCCCAGATCAATCCTGATTGAGCAGATATATAATCAAAACCAAGATCATCTTATCTATGTTTTCCATTTTTTCAGGCAGTTATCTACATTATTTAATGTCTGTTTTTTTCTTTTTTAAGATGGGTTATAATTGAAGGGGATATTTGGCTATTATTTCTTGCAGGTAAACTGACCATATAGAGATGATCTAGTTGGATCCTTTTTAGCTTGGTTAAACCTATTCTTTTTACTTACAGGTGATATTTACTATTGTAAATATTTTACTTTGCAGTTTTGAAAACAAAGGAAATTCTTTTCAAGATTGATTAAACTTATTATAATTTTTCAGATTAATAATTTATTTATTTTTTTTTTTAACATCATAAAAATGCAGAAACTTTGAAGTCTGGCAGCTTTTGTTTTTTTTTTCTTTTTCCACCCAATGGTTTTTTTGTTTTTTAATCCCATATTCTACACATTATTATTTATAAATTTACTTCAAGTTCCACCGTCAAAACATTTTTTCTCCCTCTTTCCATCTTTTCATTAATTGATACATCTTCTGATGTAGTTAGTTAATGTTTCATATTTGTTAATTATACAGTTGTATGGTTAAGAACTTTACTTCATATTCTGGATTCAGTGCCACTGTGCTACATTTTAAGCAATGATTATGAATGGAATTTTGCAGATGATAAAAAAAATATATCCTGTATTATCATTTACATTATTTTTCCATGTTGGTATGGGTTGGATTTGGTATCACAATACAAGTTAGATGCGTCAGAGGATCATGTTTCACTCATACATTTCCTGTTTGGTCTGGTTTATGCAACAGAATATCCTTCCTGATATCAACTTCTTATAAAATATACTAGGTGCATTTTATTGGCCACCAGCGCTGAAAAGTTTGTCATCACTGAAGAGCATTCTCTATGTTGTTCCTGTTCAGTCAAGAGAGTGGTGAATGCCAATAGTAAAGAAAAATGATAGGAGGTAAGGACAAGACAGATTTTATGCTATCCCTTGATACACAATGTTGTGATGGAAGAGCGGTTGAAGGATAAAGGATAATGTTGGAAGATATCTTTTGATAAGAAACTGATAAGCCAGTTCTTTAAATGAAGCCCTTTGTGATATTTGTTCCACCTGACTTGCTCAGACAATCCCTTACCACTCTTCATTGTAAATGTTATGAACCAATGATTTCATTGAAAATATAACAGATAATGCTAGTGTTACCAAAATGTAATAAACAATGTAATTTTTGGCCACTGAAGCAAGTGTTATTTAATAGTTTAGCTTCCAGCAAGCTTTCTTTGTACCTACTTTCATTCCTAGGTTCAGCCATTTTTCTTCACTTCTAACAATAAAGCCAATCAGTAAAACATGAATGCTTTGCTTCTATACATCGCAATTCTTAGATTTGTACAACGAACATTCCCTATACTAAATGATTTTGTATAATTTTGTCATTCTTTCATTTTTGTATTTATCTCTCTCTAATTGTTCGAACATCTAATTTGTTTATCTTGGTTTGGTTCTAATTAAAACCCACTCATACTTCCTTAACCCAGTTCTCATCAGAGGGTTTTATCATATGACTGAAATCTTTCTTACATCTAAATTTATATGTAGTTTTATCATACATGTAACACACATTCATTACTTCTCTTTGTAAAACTTCATACTTATATTTCACTGTCATGCAATATGTTTAACACACACTAGTGCCTCTATACAAAATAAATTCCTAGTCCATCATGAAAATATACAGGATGTAAGGTTAGTAATTAATGACATGAAAACATTTTCTGGGATGTCTTCTGTATGAAGAGCATGTGAAGTGAGGGAGGCTAATATACATCATGTGGTGAGCTACAAAATGTCTCATAATTAAAATTGCATGTGTTATGTAAAAAGTATATAACATTACGTTTTTTTTTTTTTTTTTAAGACAGGCTTGCGAGACAGCTGCAAAATTCAACTAGATAAATATTAAGTAGATGTCTGCAGTGAGTTTGACCATTGTTAAGCAAAGTGACAATCCTAGACATGTTTCAGTTTTATTAGTCCTCTTCGGGGGAGTGTAATTTTACTTGTACTTATTAGGTCTTAGAATGGCTGAGAGGATTGAGTGAAAACATTCACTGATTCTAATATGACTTACCATGGAGTGTGATTAAATTATAAAACTACTAATAGCATAAGACTATCTAGAATATGCTATTTTTTATCTTATATTGTTTTTTTGCCAGAGGCTGAGGCCAGGCTGGAGCACTACCTCTAACAACAATCTATAGCCATCTACTAGATGAATATCATCTAAATTACCAACTCTCGTTGGAGCGATGAGTTCATTTCCCAGAGATTCCTTCTGCATGAAGAAATATATTAAGTTGATACTAACAATGAAAGCCTCAACGAATGAAAATTTAAATTACACTTGTAATTAAGAGAAATGACAGTGTTAATGGTAATTTTTATCAAGAAAGACAAGGGGGATAGTTGTGAAATCCAAAATTTAAAGTAGCATGCATTCAGAATGTTTCTTCCCCACTGCATGCTCCACTCAATTTTCTTTACTTCAGATTTCAGAACCATGTTCCTTGACTTTAATTTTTTTTTTAATTCAGTAGATTAAATATCTACCCTTACACTATTAATATTCTGTGAAATAGCTGGTTGAAGAGATATGGATATACAGAGACCGAGAGGAAGGTAGGAGATAGGGAATGCTATTTTGCTAATTGGGTAACAAGAAGAGGCAAAGATAAAAGGAAAAGAGTGTTTACCAGAGGAAATGTAGTGGTGAGAGTATAGGGAAAAGAATGCTAGAGATAATTGCATACATGCTTATAATGTTCTGAGAACAGTCATAGCTGTTAAAGTGGTGATGGTGTCATTGATGAAGATAATGGTTAATGAAGATGGAGATGGCGAAAAGTGTAGTGTTTTATTGTGGCTGTGTGGTAAGAAGTTTGTTTCCCAAAGACGTGGTTCCATGTTCAGTCCCACTGCACAACCAATCAAAGTATCATGAGTGGATTTAGTAGATGGAAACTAAAAGAAGTCCATCATATATATAAATGTTTGTATTAGTGTTTGTCCCCATCACTCCCATAACTTAATTCACCAAAAGAAACTGGGGTCAATTTGTTTGACTAAAACCATTCAAGTATGTCCACAGTTTAGTGACTGAAACAAGTATGTTTTTTTTTTAAATTGTCAATCACTTAAAATTATATTCTAATTAATATATAAGTGCGATAATTATGTTCTGCTCAATCAAATCTTAAAATATATCTGGTATCTCTATTATTAGTCTACTCCCATCAGTATATATATAATATATATATACCATCATCGTCGTGTTAACGTCCGTTCTCCATGCTAGATGGGTTGGACGGTTCGACCGGGGTGTTCTGGGAATAGCAAGAAGGCGCACCAGGCTCCAGTCTAATTGGCAATGTTTACAGCTGGATGGCCCTTCCTAACGCAACCACTCCATGAGTGTAGTGGGTGCTTTTTACGTGCCACCTGCAAAAGGTGCCAGGCGGGGGCTGGCAAACGGCCGGTCAGATTGGTGTATTTTATGTGCCACCGGCACGGAAGCCAGTCGAGGCGAGTGGTTGCTGGCATCGGCCACGAGTCGGGATGGATAGTGCTTTTTACGTACCACCCGACCAGGGATCCTGGCTGGTTAATTCGATTTCGATTCGGCTTGCCCAACATGTCTTCACAAGCAAAGGGGGTTGGCAAGGTGCATTCGTACATTTTTTTTGGTCGAGCATTGGAGTATTTTACGTGCCACGGCCACGAGTCGGATAGTGCTTTTTACGTACCACCAGACCAGGGATCCTGGCTGGTTCAATTCGATTTCGATTTCGCTTTGCCCCAAACATGTCTCACAGCAAAGGGGGTTGGCAGGGCCTTCGTACGGTCGCATTGGAGTATTTTACGTGCCACGGGGCCCGAGTCGATATAATATATAGATATATATATATATATATAACAATCTGATTATGGAACAAAATCAAAGCATAAAATTTACATTATTTGTAAAACAATTTACTCATACACTATGAAAGGAAATCAGAGGTATAACCTATTAGAAATACATTTACATTACATTATTCATAAGACGAGTGACAGTTAAATAAATACTATTAACTAAGGTGTACTTGTTTTTATATATCATCATCATCATTTTAACATCCAGATTTCATGCTAGCAAGGGTTAACCTGTTAACAGTATCTGACCAGCTTGAGGTCTGCATTGATCCTCAGTGTCTGTTTTGGCAAATTTTCAAAAGCTGGATGCCCTTCTAATGCCAGCCATTTTCCAATGTATACATATTTCATGGTTCCAGCACTTGTGAGGTTACCAAATAACTCACAAGACCAGACCTCTGGACAGAGATGGAATGCAGTATTGTGGGAGGTGACTTTGTGCCAGATGCCAAGAGGCTAAATCAGGAAAGAGGAGCATGACTATCCCAGCAGGAAAGGGAGAAAGTTTGGTGCAAGAAAAAGCAGAGCACACCTTCAAGGTACAAGAAGATAGATGGAGAAATATTAGAAGCAAAAAATTGAGGATGGTTGGGCTTGTAGGTAGATTTGGAACATACCGATTCATATTAGTAACATCTTGTAGATTTGCCTTAATCTCCTAGGTAGGGAAATTGAAGTAAATCTAGTCAATTTACTTCAATCAAAATAGAAGATTGACAATTGTACAACAAGGAATATAATGTTCAAAGACGTTCGCTTTTAAATTTACAAGAAAACAAATGTCTCCTAATCAAGGTTTCAATCCCAAAAGATGACAATGTATCTCTAAAAGAAATGAAGAAACTATCTGAAATTTAGAAATCTGGAAATAGATATAACAAGATATTCATTTATTATTTTGCAGGTTATTAGGTCATGGACATGCTAGTGCCCTGCCATTAACGTTTAGTCTGGTATATCAACTATGTTCATATTTTTAAGTTGGATACTTGTTTTACCAATGTATATTTGAACTGCTATATTATGGTACATAAACATCTCCAGTTTTAAGTGGCATAAATGTAAACACACACATTCTCTAAAATATAAAAAAAACAACTTATATATACACACACACATATATATATTAAAACACGTTTCTGAACAATTTCTACCTACCAACTTTCTTTCAGTGTATTATTAAACTTGAGACGATAATAAAAAGTAATTTGCAAAGGGACCAAAACCAGATTTGTATGGTTTCCATGCATATTTTTTTAATCATATATTTATACCTGTACCTATGTTATGTCTACATTACTGGTATGTTTTTTTAGAATCCACAACTCAGTGGGGCAGCTATAATACTTCATTCACTCAGACAATGAGTTCAAGTCTAACCATGTAAGCTTTTCTCTTATACAAATAAAAATGTGTTGTACATTATTAGGATTTTAAAATTTTAACAAACATTTGAATCATAGCAGAATAATACTATAGAAAGATTATGAATTTGATGTCATTCTGTAATTGAGATTGTTTCCTTCTTGTCATAACGTGAAAAATAATAGATAACAACTATCAAGGTAGAAGAGTGACAAGTTTATAACAAGGAATTTAACTTTCAAAGGTGTTCTCTTTTATGACTGCACCTTCAGTGCAATCTATGCAAACTTCTATACCATCTCATGAATCATTCGTTTTAGGAAAAATGTAATTTCAAAAGAAATTATATATTTCTTTGTTCTCTATAAATTTCCATTCATCTTACAGTTTTCAAAACAACCATGGAATTTCCACAGGCCCTGCTTGTAGTAAATAGAGGTTGAAGCTTTAGAGTTTTTATTTATTTATCAATATTCCAAAACTCTTGCATGTTAATTTTGAAGTCATTACCACTTAAACGTCTGGGTAGATGAACACTGCATGGGGTCTAATTATTTGCTAAACATCATTGAGCTGTACATTCTAATTTTACTTTCATACAATTTAGGTGGTAAGAAGTCATACCATGATTTAAGTAGTGGCTATATTAGATTTACTACACATGATGGAATTGAATTCTTCATTGGTTAGTAGGAAAGCACTCTAATGTGATACAACTTTCAGTAATGTCTGTACATGAAGTAGAATAGTTCCACTTAACATTTTTTTTTTAATATTGCATAGCTGTAATAATTGTCATTCCTTATGTAGAACAGTTTTGAAGCATCAACTGAAAATTCAATTAACTATTTTTTAAAATTCAAATCATATTTTAATAACATACAATGTTCTTGAAGTCCTACATAGTTTCTTTGATATTTTGAAATTTGTTGTTTTTTTTTATGAGCTTTCTCTTTCTCTCTGACATATGTACTCAGTTTTTCAAGTATTTTTGTCTTTGTTTTTTTGTTATAATGTGTCCATTTTTTCCCCAACTATTCTGAATGACTTTTCATTTATTTATTTATTCATCATTACTACTACTACTATACTACTACTACTACTACTACTACTACTACTACCACCACCACCACCACCACTACTACTATTACTAAGGCAGAGAGCTGACAGAATCATTAGCATGCTAGACAAAATACTTAGTGGCATCTCTTCTGCCTTTACATTCTGAGTTCAAATTCCACCGAATTTGCCTTTCATCCTTTCAGGGTCGATAAAGCAAGTACCAGTTTTGAACTGGGCTTGATGTAATTGACTACTCCCTTCCTACAAAATTTCAGACCTTGTGCCTTTAGAAGAAAGGATTATTATTATTAGTATTATTATTATTATTATTAAGGTGGAAAGTTGGTAGAATCATTGGCATGCCGGGCAAAATATTTAGCGGCATTTTGTCTGTCCTCACGTTTTGAGTTCAAATTCTGCCGAGGTTGACTTTGACTTCCATTCTTTCAGGGTCAATGAAATAAGTACCAGTTGAGTGCTGGGGTTGATGTAATCGACTAGCCCCCTTCCCCAAATTTCAGGCCTTGTGCCTATAGTAGAAAGGACTATTATTATTATCATTATTATTATTATTATTAGTGGTGGTGGTGGTGCTTAGCAGCACTTCTTCCTACACGTTATATTCTGTGGTCATTTTTGCCTTTTATCCTCTTAATGCCTATAAAAAATTACCAAGCAAGTACTGGGGTTAATGTGATCAACTCACACCCTTCCCTCAACATTATTATTATTGTTGCAAATTTGGAACCACTTCCTACTATAAACCACTTAAATGTAATAGGAGTGCTAATAATAACCAGACATAGCCAGACCATAGCAAGAAACAAATTTAAACTAAATCTACTGGTAGGAATAGTATAGAAAACCTTGCTTAGTTCTCTTCACATTAATGAGTTGTTTCTTTTAAACTATAAAAATAAAAAAATTAGTAATTGTACAAAATAAAGGCTAAATATTCATAATGATTTCCTTTGAAGTTTAATTACCACACTTCATTGTAATAATGTGTGCAGGAGTTTTTGTTCATTCATTCAGTTATTTGGTTGGTTTGCATGTTGATATGATGCTCAGATATTTTATTCACATTCAGCCTACTACTATTTCATCTTAAAACTTTATTATTCACCTTTCCAATCAGGGTTGCTATTGCATTGAGTCAAAAGTTTTGTTATATTTTGGTAACTTATTTGTTTTATTCAAGTTACAACAAAAGCAGTCTAGCATTCGAAGTAGAGGCTAATATGTTGCACTGTTTGAAACTATCTTCCTGCCAGCTTTTTTTATCCCATACCAATACCAGTTCTTGTCCTATGAAGCAAAGAACCCGTTCACTGAAGCTTCCACTTCCTCTTGGTTGATAAAGTGCCGTGAGGGCAGGAAGCAACCCATTGATTGAAACAAGTAATAATCCAAGGGAGATATTTTTCTGCAATCCTAACATGCATAAGCAGTGGTTAAGCAAGAGCCAGCTTCTGGAACCACTTGCCAAACATGGGCAATTTGAACACAAGGTGATGTTCTGCATCGGGTGGAATTATGAAGAGATAATGTACAACCCAACATCAGTTAGTAGCTGGTGACTTAGGATTTAAGACCTAGATGAACCCGGAAGCAGAAATCCATTTGGAAAAGAAAGATATGGAAACTTAAAAGATGTACCAAGCAGTCTGAAATTTAGAAAAGTACTAGTTAAAACATATGATGACAAGAAGAAGTAGAAATTTACAGTGTATACAACAACTAGTAGTTCCTAAAGTACAATCTACAGAGGGCTGTAGATGGGACCTGTGTCTGGTGCAGTGTTCCAGCCAGACAGAAAGTGACATGGAGGTGGAACAGTGAGATAGACAGGGACATAAACGTGAAGGTGCTGGTTTGGAGGAATAAGGACAGCAGAGAATTCTGTCAGGAAGGAGATAGCAGAACTGAGGGTTTTTTTTAGTGTTCTACAATGTCAGGATCAGAGGCATGAAGTGTTGTGGATTGCAAAACAGTGCACCCAAGAGAATCATGATATGGGGGAGAAGTGTGTACAGATGGATAATGGTATTATTGTGCTTAGTGTTTCTGAGAAGAAAGAGAAAAGGAAGCACTACTATGGAAGGCTATTAGGTGTGAAGAATGCATGGGAGAAAGATGATCTTCCCAGTATGGACCTGAGTGAAAGACCAGTCATTCTAATATGAAGCAGTATAATAGATAAAGTAATTAAGGATATGAAGTCAAAGAAAGCGCTTTGTCCATCAAAAATTACCACTGAAATACTTGAAATATCTGGTAGAGTAGAATATAAACTAGTCAATCAGGTTGTATAGGAAGGAGTTCTACAGAGTGACCAGTGTAACAGCAACATAGTTAACTGTTATGAGGACAAAGGAGATGTCTTAGAGAGAAATAATTACAAGAGTGTCAACTTGTTGATTAAGTCATGAAGGTGACAGAGTTATAACTTATTTGATTAGGAAAAGAGTTAACCTTGAATGAGATGCAGTTCTGATTTGAGTCAAGAAAAAGTACTACTGCTGCCATTTTCCTTGTAAGGCAACTTCAAAAATACTTAACTAACAGTAAGCTGCTACATCTAACTTTCATCAATCTGAGGAAAGCCTCTAACAAGATCCCTCACAGTGTTCATCACCATCTGATGAACACTGAGGAAGTCAGTTAGTGAAAACAATACTACCTATGTACAGGGATACTGTCAGCAAGGTGAGAGTTAACAATGAGTACAGCTGTGTCCACCAGAGCTCAGTGATCAGTTAGTCTCTGTTTATAGTTCTCTAGGCCATAACGGAAGAAGTTAAGACTTGATGTCCATGACTGAATCTCTAGTAGTATTCGAGAAAAAATTTCAAGCAGAGAAGGAAAATCTGGAATCAAAAGGTCTCAGAGGTAACTTAGTAAAATCTAAAGTATTTGTATGCAAGAAAACAGCCAGGACCAAATGCAACCATCAGGGTACTGGCCTTGTTTGATATGTAGAGAAAGAAGTGGAAACTCCATACAGTGTACCCAATACTGGCTATGGACACACAAGAGGTGCAATGGAATCATAGGCAGATTAACAGAAAAAACAGATTTTGCATGTGATAGATGCACGTAGGTAATAAACACTAGGAATACACAGAAAATAGATGCTCTCAATTGTCTAAGAGGTTCCCTAGAGGTTGTAAATAGTTTCTGTTACCTACATGATCCAATGAGCAGTGGAGGAGGATGTTTTGGGAGTATAGTAGGTAGAGTAAGAACAGGCTGGAGAAAGTTCAGTGAATTACTTCCTCTGTTGCTAAGAAGAGGTTTTTCAAAGTGAAAGGCAGACTGTATGATACCTGTGTATGAACTGCAATACTATATGGTAGTGAGACATAGGTCTTGAATGCAGAGAAGCTATGAAGACTACAAAGATGTGTAAAATTAATGTACATGAATGACAAAGTATGAATTTGAGAGAAAAAGTGAGAATAAGGAAGTAGATGTAGTGTGTAAGAGAGAAGGCTATGTTGGGTTGGCATATGGATGTGGCTAACTGCCTAAAGTGCCAACTACTTACAATAGCAAGAACCTGTGGAAAGAGAGACCCAAGAAAATATGGGATGAGATGGTGGAGTTTGATTTCAAGATGTTGGGCTTCATGGAGAAGGTGACAAAGGTCCGAGATGATTGACAATATGCAGTGCTCAAGAAACCCAGCCATGCTAATATAATATGATCCAACTGCAGTGGAAGCATGTATATGCATAGAACTGGATCTTTCACCTAGTTTCCTTTTCAAGTCAACAACTAACTTCTTTTTTCTCTTCTCTTTCCTTACACCAAGACAACAGGATCTCTCCCACAAGCCCATCATCATCTCCATCCCAAGAGCTGGCCTTAAGCTGATTGGACTGATTGCTCCCAATTGGGCCCCATGCTAAAGGGGTCCCCCATGCTGAAGAGGGTCAAATTCTATAAGAGCATTGCTTTTTGTTGAGATAAAGTAAAATAAACTTTCAGTTCAAAATAGGACATTTCATTCTTAATGACCTGATACATCTGATCATCTCCATTCCATTCATTCCCTATCTAACTCCCTCACTGCCTTGCAAACTTTCCCACTCCTGATGATTTTACTGTCTCCATGTTCTCATCTATTCACCTTTTAGGACATGTTATCTTGAGGGTATGTTCTGGCCCCTTGTCACGACTCTTTGTGATACTACTCCATCCATATAAAATGTGAAGTAGCCATGAACTTCCTCCACAACAGACCTCCCTTTTCATCCCATCTTACATTAACTTCTCAATGCTACCTCTTACAACTGCTGCTGCTCTGAGGTAATCAAACAAAAGTTCATTTCTAAGTATTTCTCTTAATAAATATTGTGCCAAAAATGATCTCTCTGAAGCTCCCTCCTTGCTGGTATTTTCCTTACATACTTTAATCAAGCTGAGTAGCAACAGCATTAAATCTCTGTAGTGTTTGATTATCTGTTAGTTTGAGTACTGCTACTCTTTTAATTAAAATTTGAAATAAAACTATCTTTGCATTAAATCTATCTCATCTCTAGCTTTGTGGTATATATATATAATATATATATATATATATATATATATATACAGAGAGAGAGAGAGAGAGAGGGAGAGAGAATAATGTAGTTCTATATATATACTAAAAGATGAGGTTATGTGTGGCGAGAAGCTTGCTTCCCAACCACATAGTTCCAGGTTCAGTCCCACTGCATGACACCTTGGACAAGTGTCTTCTACTATAGCTTCAGGCTGACCAAGGCCTCATGAGTGGAATTCGATGATGGAAACTGAAAGAAGCCCATCATATATATATATATATGGCTGTGTGGTAAGAAGCTTGCTTTCCAACCACATGGTTCCATGTTCAGTCCTACTGCATGGCACCTTTTACTATAGTCTCAGTCATACCACTTCTACTATGGTCTCAGGCCAACCAAAGCCTTGTGAGTGGATTTGGTAGACAGAAACTGAAAGAAGCCCATCGTATATATATATATCGCGACCGTTGCCAGCACCGCCCCGTTTCGTGTCCGTTGCCAGCCTCGCCTGGCCCTCGTGCCGGTGGCACATAAAAAGCACCATCCGTTCGTGGCCGTTTGCCAGCTCTGTCTGGCACCAGTGCGGGTGGCACGTAAAAAGCACCCACTACACTCACGGAGTGGTTGGCGTTAGGAAGGGCATCCAGCCGTAGAAACACTGCCAGATTTGACTGGGCCTGATGAAGCCTTCTGGCTTCACAGACCCCAGTAGAACCGTCCAACCCATGCTAGCATGGAAAACGGTCGCTAAACGATGATGATGATGATGATGATGATTGCGGTGCCCCAGCATCGCCACAGCTCGTGAGCTGAAACTAGAATCAATCAATCATATATATATATACATATATACATCCACACACACATATATATATGTATAATGTATATATATCTATGTGTGTGTGTGTGTCTCTGTGTCTGTGTTTGTCCCCTCATTACTGCTTGACAACTGGTGTTGTTGTGTTTACGTCCCTGTAACTTAGCAGTTCAGTAAAAAGATACTGATATAATAAATACTGGGGTCAATTCATTTGACTAAAAATTGAAGGCAGTGCCCCGGCATGGCTGCAGTCTAATGACTGAAACAAGAGAAAGATAAATGATAAAAGATATATGCATATATCTATGTGTGTGTGTGTCGTTGTTTGTTCCCCCATCATGGCTTGACAACCAGTGTTAGTGTGTTTGCTTCCCCATAACTTAAGGGTTCAGAAAAAGAGACACATAGAATAAGTACTAGGCTTTAAAAAAATAAGCCTTGAGATTTATTTGTTTGACTAAAACCAGTAAAGGCAGTGCTCTGGCATGGCTGCTGTCAAATGACTGAAACAAGTAAAAGAATAAAAGAATATATATTACATGACACAAGCTAGGAGAAAACTGTCCGGGAAGTGGTGTTTCACTTACTAATAATATTTACATTTACATACTAGCTGAGGTGTCTTTGGCCCATACATACATACATACATATGAAGATCAGTGGAAAAGAGAACACCTACGCCGAACTATTGAGAAATCTGCAGTTACTCTATCCAGGTTATAAGTTCAAGTTTATACCTGTAATTATTGGAGCCCTGGGATATGTAACAGACTGCCTAAAAACCAATTTTGAGAAATTAGGCTTCTCAAAACCAGAAAGGAGAAAGCTCAAAGACTACAGATCCAATCCATCACTAAAACTGTAAAAATCTCTAAAACTTCTCAGAAGTTTATCATTTAAGTATAAATGAGCATGTCCTGATATGTAACTATATGCATGAGAATACATACATAAAATATACAAATCTGCACATACATTCATACATACAAACAAAAATACCTTGTTGTTGATGTTGAAATTCCAATGAAGGAATCTTTGATCTAGGTTAGAAACCGGTTCTTTCTCTATTGGCAAGAAATCTTGAAATAAACTGAATAATGACATACATACACAAACCTACATACATACATACATACATACACACACACACACACACGAACAAACAAACAAGCCTTCATGATCCAGTCACTGTGCTACTTATTCACTCACATTCAGTCTGCCTCTGAAGATAAACTGCTCCTCCCTAGTTGCTAGAAATGCTCTCTTCCAACATTTCACCACTACATGATGGACAGTTTCATATAATAAAATATAATCTGCATTGTAATCTCTATGACTGACAGTTTTATCATATAATCTGCATTCATACAGGTATGCTACCTAAACTCCAACTCTGTATCACAAAGACTGTGACATGGCTACCAGAACTAATTAGATTGCCTTCATGACAGATCTGATATGTTCCCCATGCTCTCCACTCTCAGACTGTTCATACAACTAGTTGTAGCAGTGAATGCAATAATGGACCAATTATCCAGCAAGCTTGGGACAAGAAGTTTCTCAGATTTCTGAATTTACTGGTTTTATGAACACAGCCTATATATATATATATACTTAACATATAAGATAAACGATGAAAAGTAAAGAAGTAAATTGTATTTAACATTAAAATTAATACACTTCTAAAACAGGGTCTGTTTGATATTTATTAATCTATTTAAAATTCTTAAAATATAACATACTCTACTTTGTGTGCAGTATAATGTTTATAAGATGAAAATTTTATAATTTTCATCTTGTAAAAGAAAAGTGGAGAACAGGACATTATTTAACAGACACAAGTACAAATTAATACACTTCTAAAGCAGAGAATGTTTAATCTTTATCAATCAACTTAAAAATACTAAAGAACAAAACTATTTTTAACACACCATATGTAAATCGAATAACTTTAAAAACTGGGTTTGTTTACACCAGTAAACATATTGTATAGTATTTTACAGTATTCTTGTGCATATTGTATAGTATTTCACAGAATTTCTGGATTTCTGGAAACCAAACGAGAAGTCTAGTGCTGTATAATATTTCACATTGTTCTCACACTTATCATTTATTGTTGTGTACACAGTTACATACAGACCACTGAGTCTCTACCTATACTCTTCCATAATACTGAACTTCACCATGTTCTAGGATTTGGAAGATCCAGTTCCTAACTAGTAGCATGCTCAACTTTAGATCCTTTGACTGAAACTTATTTTTCTATATTTCAGTCTTCTTCCTTGCTCATATTTTGAACTTGCAATGAAAATCCAGGTGTCTATATATCTGTTAATAAATATTTTCATAAGAATCCTGAACACTTCATGGCTGAAGCATTAAGGCAAAAGAATATATAAGAATGTAGAAACTTAAGCACCCACTTGAAACTTAGACTAGTGAGTGAAAAGCTAACCTGAAGCCTACTTTTAGTTCTTCATAAATGTCCAGGCCATCTGACCCCTGATCTGTATCCTCTCTTCTACTCACCTTCTTTTATCTTGAGATGTTTAGGTATCTTGTCACCACCATCTCTACCGTCTTTCTAGCTACTCTCACTCACCCTTATATAATGCAGGGAAGTCATGTATCTCCTCTATAGTAAAACACTTGTGCTTGGAAATCTGTCGTACTTTAATCTCTTAACACCTGGCATAAAACTACTCCCTGCTCAAATAATCACCTCCTATTTAGACAAAGGGACTTTTTCCTTTTCTTTTTTCCCGTTCTTTTCTCAAGTTACTTGGTGACCTCACAAGTGCTGGTGGCATGAAAAAAAAATCGCTCAGTACACACTGTATAGTGGTTAGTATTAGGAGGGACATCCAGCTGTAGCTGCCAAAGCTGCCAGCTTGGAAAACAGCTGTTAAATGATGATGATTTATATATATATAAATCAGAATTCAAGGAAAGTGGTGGTGACCTGTTCAGAGGCAAGAATTGTATTTATTGGAAAGATTAGCAGAAAGAATAAAGTAATACTGTTGTGAGAAGAGGAGTTTCTGACATTTCTGACAGAATCCATCTTCAAAGTTGACATGACGGGAGCTAAAAAAGGGAAGATAGAAGAGTGAATGGTAGCAACTAGTAGGAAAAGCACAAAGTACTACTAAACTGTCTGAGCTGAAACTGCAGAAATGATATATATATATATATAAATGTATATATATCATCATCATCATCATCATTATTTAATGTCTGCTTTCCATGCTGGCATGGGTTGGACGATTTGACTGAGGACTGGCAAACCAGATGGCTACACCAGGTTCCAATCTGATCTGGCATAGTTTCTACAGCAGGATGCCCTTCCTAATGCCAACCACTCCAAGAGTGTAGTGGGTGCTTTTACATGCCATTGGCACGAGGGCCAGTCAGGCAGTTCTGGCAATGGCCATGCTCAAATGGTGTTTTTTACGTGCCACCTGCACAGGAGCCAGTCCAGCGGCACTGGCAAAGACCTCACTCGAATATTATTCATGTGCCACTGGCAGAAGATCCAGTAAGGCAACGCTGGTAAAGATCACACTCAAATGGTGCTTTTTACGTGCCACTAGCATGGAAGCCAGTCAGCTGCTCTGGCAACAATCACATTCAGATGGTGCTATTAGTGCTTCACTAGCATGGATGCCAGTATTCGAATTTGATTTTGATTTCACTTGCCTCAACAGGTCTTCACAAGCAGAGTTTAGTGTCCAATGAAGGAAAGGTACGCATAAGTGGGCTGGTTACACCCCTGGCATAGGCCATGGGACTCACTTGGCTTGCCGGGTCTTCTCAAGCACAGCATATTTCCAAAGGTCTTGGTCACTAGTCATTGCTTCAGTGAAGCCTAATGTTCGAAGGTCGTGCTCCACCACCTCATCCCAGGTCTTCCTGGGTCTATCTCTTCCATAGGTTCCCTCAATTGCTAGGGTGTGACACTTTTACACACATCTATTCTTGGCACATGACCACACCTGCACAGTTGTCTCTCTTGCACACCACATCTGACGCTTCTTAGGTCCAACTTTTCTCTCAAGGTACTTACAATCTGTCATGTATGCACACTGACATTACATATCCAGCGGAGCATACTGGCTTCATTCCTTGCAAGCTTACGCATGTCCTCAGCAGTCATGGCCCATGTTTCACTGCCATGTGGCATGGCTGTTCGTACACATGCGTCATACAGTCTACCTTTTACTCTGAGCGAGAGGCCCTTTGTAACCAGCAGAAGTAAGAGCCCTCTGAACTTTGCCCAGGCTATTCTTATTCTAGCAGCTACACTTTCAGTGCACCCACCCCAGCTACTGACTTGGTCACCTTGGTAACAGAAGCTATCAACTACTTCTTATTTTTCTCCTGGATATATATATATAAATAAATATATATATATTTGACTGTGGCCAATGCTGCGGCACCACTTTTAGTTGAACAAATTGGCACCAGGACTTATTCTTTGTAATCCTAGCACTTATTCTATTGGTCTCTTTTGCCAAACTAAGTTAGGGGGATGTAAACACACCAGCATCGATTGTCAAGCGATAGTGGTGGTGGTGGGGGGACAGATGCTCAAACATATACACATGCATATATACATACATACATACATATATATATATATATATATATATATATATATATATATATATATATATATATATATGTATGTATATATATATACACAAACTGAAAGAAGCCTGTCATACATATGTATATACATATATGTATGTATGTATGTATGTATGTATGTATGTGTGTATATATATACATACACATATATATATACATATATATATATATATATATATATGTATGTATATATATATACACACACACATACATACATACATATATGTATATACATATGTATGACAGGCTTCTTTCAGTTTTCGTCAACCAGATTCACTCACAAGGCTTTGATAGCCTGAGGCTATAGTAGAAGACATTTGCCCAAGGTGCCATGCAGTGGGACTAAATCCAGAACCATGTGGGTGGTAAGCAAGCTACTTACCACACACCCACTCCTGTATATATGTGTGCGTGTATTAAACTTTTTAATACTTTTTGATAGTTATATATATTTAATAACAAAAATATATATATAAATCCTTAAATCCTTAAAATGTTTTAGCACGAAGGCCGCAGCCATGCTGGGGCACCACCGCTGTGCTGGGGCACCATAAAAATATAAAGTAATGATTTAAATTTTAAATTTAAATAATTTAAATTTTTAAATTTAAATAATTTAAATTTTTAAATTTTATATATTATATTAATTATTTTTATTTTTATGCTTTGGTTTATGTTTTTCATTGTTTGATTTGGCTAATAGTGGTTTTATCTCTAATTTAGTTTTTATATATATATATATAATTAATTAATAAGGGTGAGAGAATTAGATACTAATTTAATAGTATATCTATTCAACACCAAGTGGCCCAGTGCTCCGAGAAACCTGGATTATTATAATATTTTGTAATATATTATAATATTTTATACAAAAATAAATATAAGAGAGTGGTCACTATATGGCTCACTCTAGCACTAGTTAAATAAAAAATAACAAAAATACAGAATAGCGAAACAACTGTCCCAAAATAATCTGTATTTTTGTTATTTTTTATTTGCCCTGTTCGTGTGAGCTAACAATCGTACTGACTTTCATGGGAAACAAGTATTTTTATGGTTGAAACCTTTTGGATTAACTAGTGCTAGAGTGAGCCATATAGTGACCACTCTCTTATATTTATTTTTGTATAAAATATTATAATATATTACAAAATATTATAATAATCCAGGTTTCTCGGAGCACTGGGCCACTTGGTGTTGAATAGATATACTATTAAATTAGTATCTAATTCTCTCACCCTTATTAATTAATAATAATTATGCTACATTTACTTCTAAATGTGGTATTTGTTCCCGTGAAAGTTTGGCGCGCTGTTAGTAGGGGCATTTGAATTATAACATCGGATGTAATCAATTGAACCACACATGTATTTATTGTTATGGTAAAATCTGGCGTGTGATTGAGTGGATTTCATCCAGATAGTTTTGGCTGAGGAGCTACAAGTGGATTTTTTTGTAAGTAAAATTACATTTAATTCATTAATAGCGAAACAATTGTCCCTAAATAATCTGTATTTTTGTTATTTTTTATTTGCCCTGTTCGTGTGAGCTAACAATCGTACTGACTTTCATGGGAAACAAGTATTTTTGTGGTTGAAACCTTTTGGATTAACTAGTGCTAGAGTGAGCCATATAGTGACCACTCTCTTATATTTATTTTTGTATAAAATATTATAATATATTACAAAATATTATAATAATCCAGGTTTCTCGGAGCACTGGGCCACTTGGTGTTGAATAGATATACTATTAAATTAGTATCTAATTCTCTCACCCTTATTAATTAATTATAATTATGCTACATTTACTTCTAAATGTGGTATTTGTTCCCGTGAAAGTTTGGCGCGCTGTTAGTAGGGGCATTTGAATTATAACGTCGGATGTAATCAATTGAACCACACGTGTATTTATCGTTATGGTAAAATCTGGCGTATGATTGAGTGGATTTCATCCAGATAGTTTTGGCTGAGGAGCTACAAGTGGATTTTTTTGTAAGTAAAATTACATTTAATTCATTAGTAGCGAAACAATTGTCCCAAAATAATCTGTATTTTTGTTATTTTTTATTTGCCCTGTTCGTGTGAGCTAACAATCGTACTGACTTTCATGGGAAACAAGTATTTTTGTGGTTGAAACCTTTTGGATTAACTAGTGCTAGAGTGAGCCATATAGTGACTACTCTCTTATATTTATTTTTATATATATATATATATATAACAATTGTAGCGTGGAAGGTGTTTGTAAGCCATTTAAGAAACACACAAAAGCTGTTTGATTCACTTAAACTTAAATGTTGAAGTGAATCGAATGGCTTTTGTGTGTTTCTTAAATGGCTTACAAACGCCCTTCCACGCTGCACTTGTTTTCGTTTCAGCACATGATCTCAGATCAAATTACTTGCTATGCAAGTACATCTCTGTAATATATATATATATATATATATATATATATATATACACATACTTCATACACACACACATGCAGAATCAAATTAGCTTGTCATTCTGTCACCTATTACAATGAATATGTGTGCAAGGATGTCACACATTGTGAAGTTTCTCTTTTTCTCTATGTATTGTTGCTATTAATAAACATATATATTTCTCACACATACACAGATTGATATACAATTTCAGGTCAGACCATTGTTGAAATCATTACTATATCTATTTTATTCAGGAATTTCCCATCCTTTTTAAAAATTTTTGGTAGCAATTTTCTAATTACATTTTTACAATTACTTTGTGTGTTGCAACTAGCATTTCAGATTCATGACATATTTTAATTAGCTGTTAATAGACACTTCAGCTGTTAATTAGAATGTGTAATGTTTTGTTACAGATAGGTGCAGGCATGGCTGTACAGTTAAGAAGCTTGCTTGGCAACCAGTCACATGGTTTCAGGTTCAATCCCACTGTGTGGCATTTTGGACAAGCATTGTCTGCTATAGCTTGAGCTTGACCAATACCTTGTGAGTGAATTTGTTAAACAGAAACACACATGTACATATATTCATACATATATATATATATATATATATATATATTACCAGTGCCGGTGGGATGTCGAAACTCTACTTGTGAAGACCCGTTGAGGCAAGTGAGGATCAGAATCGAAATTGATCAATGGAAATCGATCAATGGAAATTGCAGATGTGTTACCAGTGCTGGTGGCATGTAAGAGAACCTTCCGTTTCGCGACCGTTGCCAGCACCGCCCCGTTTCGTGTCTGTTGCCAGCCTCGCCTGGCCCTCGTGTCGGTGGCACATAAAAAACACCATCCGTTTGTGGCCGTTTGCCAGCTCTGTCTGGCACCTGTGCGGGTGGCACGTAAAAAGCACCCACTACACTCACGGAGTGGTTGGCGTCAGGAAGGGCATCCAGCCGTAGAAACACTGCCAGATTTGACTGGGCCTGATGAAGCCTTCTGCCTTCACAGACCCCAGTAGAACCGTCCAACCCATGCTAGCATGGAAAGCGGACGCTAAACGATGATGATGATGATGATGATGATATACATATATATTTATATAATATACATCATCATCATCATCATCATCATCGTTTAACGTCCGTTCTCCATGCTAGCATGGGTTGGACGGTTCGACCGGGGATCTGGGAAGCCAGAAGGCTTCACCAGGCTCCAGTCTTATCTGGCAGTGTTTCTACAGCTGGATGCCCTTCCTAACGCCAACCACTCATATATATATATATATATATAATATGGATGATTTCTTCCTGTCCCAACTGGTACCAACGAGATGTCACAAAAACGTCTTAGACTTAATTTTCAGCAATCACACTGATACTATCCACAATATTGCAGTGGAGAAAACCCTACTCTCCGACCATGACATGGTTCTCTGTGATCTGAGATTTCACTGGCCAAAATGCAAAACAAATGTCATCCCTCCTGTTCATCCATTTGACACTATGGATTTCCACAATACAAACTGGGAAGCGATCAATAATGATCTTGCACAAGTCGATTGGTCCTTCACGCACACATACACACCCACTAACATCAAAAAGTCCTGGCAGTCACTTGTAGACACCATCACGAACATATGTGCAAGACACACCCCATTAAGATCTGCAAACAAATCTAAGTGTCGAATCCCTAGAAATAGAAAATCTCTCATAAGGAAAATTAAAAGAATTAACAAAAAGATCAACATGCTGAAATACTGTCAACAGCAACACACCAACCTGACTGCCATCTCATCGCTAGAGATTAAAAAACATAAACTCCCAAACAACATGATGTCTATCATCAATAGTCAGCGAAGAGCTGAAGAGGCCTGGGCCATTGAGAAGATCAAACTCAATCCCAAAGTGTTCTTTTCATTTGCAAAAAAACAGAGTCACTGGTTCTACTGTTGGCCCTCTGATTGATGAAAATGGTACTCTTCAAGACAATGCCAAAACCATGGGAGAGATATTGCAGAAACAATATTGCTCTGTTTTCAGCAATCCTGATATGACTGATCTGGGCTGTATCAGTGATGTTACTCCCCAATACACTTTATCGGACATAACATTTGGCGCTCCTGATGTCTTAGCAGCAATAAAGGAAATGAAGCATAATTCAGCAGTAGGTCCCGATAGGTTCCCTGCTTGTGTCTTGAAGATGTGTCAAAACCAACTTGCACCCCCTCTAGCCAATCTGTGGCGGAACTCACTGGATGCTGGATATATACCAGAAGACCTTCTATCCCAGTCTGTTGTCCCAGTTTTCAAAAAAGGAAACAAATCGCTTGCCATGAATTACCGTCCAATCTCACTCACCTCTCATATCATCAAGGTATTTGAGAGGGTGCTGAGATCGCGTATGACTCACTTCCTTGAGAGTCATAATATGCTGAACCCCAACCAGCATGGATTCCGTAATGGGAGAGATTGCCTGACGCAGCTACTGCATCATTTTGATGACATTTTGAGAGCCTTGGGAGAAGGTTCCAACACTGATGTCATCTACCTTGATTTCAGCAAGGCCTTTGACAGGGTTGATCATAAGATCCTTCTGAGAAAGCTGTCCAATATTGGTGTCACTGGAAAGCTGCTGCAGTGGATCAAGTGCTTCCTGTCTAACAGAACCCAACATGTTGTAGTCGAAGGAGTCAAATCCAGCCCAGCCAAAGTCAGCAGTGGTGTCCCACAAGGCATTGTGTTGGGCCCACTTCTCTTCATCATCTACATAAATGATATTACTGACACCATCAAACACAGTAACATCAGAACCTTCGCTGATGATTCCACGCTCCAGAAGGTCATCAATGGCGTGGATGACCGAATAAACCTTCAGTCAGACCTACTGGCTGTTGTCCAATGGGCGGAAAAGAATAACATGTTGCTAAATGAAGACAAATTCGAACTGATCCACTTTGGAAGGGAGGACGCTCTGAAACTCCCATACTCTCTTCCTTCTGGAGAAATTCTCATGGCATCCAACAACATCAGAGACTTGGGAGTAACAGTGGACAACAACATAAGCTGGACTACACATATAAGCAGCAAAGTTGACATGGCCCACAGAATGTGTTCCTGGATTCTCAGAACCTTCCAGTCGAGAGATTCCCACACTATTATCCTTCTCTTCTCCACTTTTGCCCGACCCCACCTTGAATACTGCTGTCCACTGTGGTCTCCCTACACAAAACAACATATTATGAGAATTGAAGCTCTCCAAAGGTCAATCACAAAAAAGATAGATGGCATGTCAGACCTTGACTACTGGGGTAGACTAGAGAAGCTGAAATTGTATTCACTCCAACGACGCCGTGAACGCTACATTATCTGTATGATGTGGAAAATATTCCATCAGCACTGTCCGAATGATGTTGGCATCACCTTCAAAATACATCCAAGGCTTGGACCACGTGCCATCCGTCCACAACAAAAATCTAAATCGCATCACATAACGACAATACGGCACAACTATTTCACCTCAATTGGACCCGCTCTCTTCAACATTACACCAGGACACGTCAAAAAAGAAACTGACCACACAAAATTCAAGAAGTCTTTGGACAAATTCCTTCAAACAGTACCGGACAAACCACCCACACCCGGATATGTCTCCGCAAACAACAACTCCAGCATGGCCACAGTCAAAATGACTGAAACAAGTAAAAGAGTATAGCATAGCCTTTTTATTTATTTATTCATTTTTGGGTTTGTTCAGACATTAGATTTTCAAGTGCTACTTCGAATATGACATTCTCAGTATTACTTGATATACTGCTGGTGTGGCTGAGTGATAAAAAGATTGCTTCCCAACCACATGGTTCTGGGTTCAGTCCCACTGTGTGGTACCTTAGGCAGGTGTCTTCTACAATAGCCTTGAACCAACCAAAGCCTTGTGAGTGGATTTCGTAGACAGAAACTGAAAGAAGCCCATCGCATATATGTATATTTGTTTGTTTGTTTGTTTGTATGTATGTATGTATGTATGTATGTATGTATGTATGTATGTATGTATGTATGTATGTATGTATGTATGTATGTATGTATGTATGTGTGTATGCATGCATATGTGTGTGTGTGTGTATCTTTGTCTCTACTACTGCTTAACAACCAGTGTTGGCATGTTTACGTCTCCCTTAACTTTGTGATTCGGCAAACGAGACTCATACAATAAATACCAGGCTTTACATAACAATAAGTACTGGAATTGACTCATTCAGCTAAAAAAAAAAATTCTTCGTAGCTTGCTAACCAACCACATGGTTCCGGGTTCAGTCCCACTGCGTGGCATCTTGGGCAAGTGTCTTCTGCTATAGCCCCGAGCCGACCAATGCCATGTGAGTGGATTTGGTAGACGGAAACTGAAAGAAGCCTGTCGTATATATGTATGTATATATATGTATGTGTGTGTATGTGTTTGTGTGTCTGTGATTGTCCCCCCAACATCGCTTGACAACCGATGATGGTGTGTTTACGTCCCCGTCACTTAGCGGTTTGGCAAAAGAGACCGATAGAATAAGTACTGGGCTTACAAAGAATAAGTCCCGGGGTCAATTTGCTCGACTAACGGTGGTGCTCCAGCATGGCCGCGGTCAAATGACTGAAACAAGTAAAAGAGTAAAGAGTAAAAGAGTTCCCCAGCATGGCAGTTGTCTAATGACTGAAACCAGTAAAAGATAAAAGATACATACATACATATATATATATATATATATATATATATATATATATATATATATATATATATACTCTTTTACTCTTTACTCTTTTATTTGTTTCAGTCATTTGACTGCGGCCATGCTGGAGCACCTCCTTTAGTCGAGCAACTCGACCCCAGGACTTATTCTTTTTGTAAGCCCAGTACTTATTCTATCGGTCTCTTTTTGCCGAACCGCTAAGTGACGGGGACGTAAACACACCAGTATCGGTTGTCAAGCAATGCTAGGGGAACAAACACAGACACACAAACACACACACATACATATATATATATATATATATATATATATATATATATATATATATACATATATACGACAGGCTTCTTTCAGTTTCCGTCTACCAAATCCACTCACAAGGCATTGGTTGGCCCGGGGCTATAGCAGAAGACACTTGCCCAAGATGCCACGCAGTGGGACTGAACCCGGAACCATGTGGTTGGTTAGCAAGCTACTTACCACACAGCCACTCCTATATAAGAGAACAAGATCTACGTTACGCCGCAATAATATATGTATAAGAAATATATATAAAAATACAAATTGGGACAAGAACGCAAAACACTCAAATAGATGACACAAAAAACGGACGGGTCATTCGAAGCCTCTAATCTTCAGTCAAGAACCGGATTATCCTCGCAATTTCAGCTGATTAATCTTGAGATCATATATATATATATATCAAACATGTGTGTTTGAAAAGATAACCATACACATTAGAAAGAAACTTCTTCAAAAAAGGTTAGTGACTCTCTGATAAAGAATTTACAACCTTTTTTTAAAAAATTAATTAAAAAACCTTTTTTATACTTAGTAAAACTGTGTCAAGTAATTTTCACAAAGACTTTTAAATATATATATGTGTGTGTGTGTGTGTGTGTAAATAATTAAAATTCAGTTGAATTAGGTACTTAAGTTGGAGCACCAAGTCAATCCGGTATTATCCGCACAGCTCGATATAAAGTGAATAAAATCAAAATAAGCAACAGAATATCAAGTAATAATGCAGTATGATTGTTTCAAGTGGCTCCACTTAATTGAACAATGTAATCATTACATCAGTTTAAATGTAGTGCCATCTTCAGCTGCATAAATAAATATATGGAATTTTAAGAAGTAGGACACATTAATATAATTTTTCTTAAATATTTTAACAGAATAAGATGGAAGAAATTCATGTTGCTATTGTAACCACTTTTGCTACAATAGCGACAACATGAATTTCTTCCATCTCCTTACTCTGTTAAAATATTTAAGAAAAATTATATTATTGTGTCCTACCTGTTGAAATTCCATATATATTTTTTTTTGTGCAGCTGAAGATAGCACTGCATTTAAATTGATGTATGGATTACAACGTTCAATTAAATGGAATCACTTGAAACGGTCATACTGCATTACTACTTGATATCCTGTTGCTTATTATGACATATATATATGTGTGTGTGTGTATATATATATACACACACATGTGTGTGTGCGTGTGCATGTGTGTGTATATTACTCTGTCCTTGCCTTGACTTTATGTGATAGCTGTAATGAGTGTCACTATTGTACAAATATCTTTCATTTCCTATCTTCTGTGAAAACATATTTGGTCGTGAGGAATTGTTACCTTACTTGGAAGCAGATGAGTGCGTTGATGACCGGAAGGTCATCAGACTGTAGAAAAATCTGTCTAACCCATGCATGCATGAATTTGTGCTGTGTACAGAGAAGGAGCAATGCCTCAAAGTATGGCTCATCATTAGTTTTCATGAGGAAGATCTTTATGGAGGTAGAAAAACCTATCCAATTATGATCTTGGCTTGTGTGATGTACAACCAGATCACTTGCAATTCTTGTATGAATTACAATTTTTTCCTTTTAGTTAAAGAAAATTCCAGGCATATAAGTCAAATTTTTCAGATCAAAATTTTCAACCAAAAAAGGTAGGTTAATTTATGCACCAAGATGACTTTAGAGGGCCAAGAATTCCATGCGAAATGTAGCAGGATTTGGTAAGATAGTGACAATGTTGTCATGTTTACACTACATATTTATATTATATACTACATTGAATTGTATGCCAGAAAATACAGCAACACAATATAAATGACTGGAATATTGTTCCCAGAATAAAAGTTTGCTATAGTTCTTTCACCTATAGTTTTTCTCTTCAACTTATTATCATCTAAATAAGCAGTAGACTATAGTCACCCTTGATTTAGTAACTCTTTGATCAAATTTGTTAACACCATTACCATCCTGTTTCTTTCTTAAATTTTCATATATAGTGTACCTGTGAATACATTAACATATATGTCCTCATTTTTAAAGGCAGTAGAGGTATGATATGAAGAAGATTTGGCTGCTAATTCTAGCAGGTCGTATGACCATACAGACCTCTCATTAATTAATGGTTTCTGGCAGTAGTCAGTAACTCTGAGAACAGTTTTGTAACCGACATACTATGTCTTTTATAGTATTCCAACAACCTGTTTAGGATTACTAGACATTTTATATTCAAACAAAAACAAAGCATTATAAATTAATTATTAGTGACAGAAGCAGTATCAATAGCAAAAAGGTAATCTTTATATCCAACTAAACATGGATACCTTGAAACACTGAATATTGTATTACTAGCCTTGAGAGATCCTTTCATATAGGTGTTGTGTTGTTCCTTCTCGAGCCATGCCTTGCTCATAAGGGCTGGTTTTCCTGGTTCCATTGATGTATAAGTTCCCCTCCTGGACGGGACGCTGGTCCATCTCAGGTGAGCTGCTAGATGCGTGGAGCTTAGGTGTTTCGCTCATAAACACACTCACTGTCTGAAATTTGAACCCACTATCCCTCAACCGCCTGTCCGAGCTCTAACCACTAGGCTATGTGCCTCCACTTTCATATAGGTAATTGGTGCATAAAAGCACACATATAGGTCATTGCAGACAAAATTTGTCTCTCATGAGCACTGGAATTCCCATATTGTGTGATTTCAATTTATTGGAACTCATCAGTAGGAAGCATTATAATTTATTTGTAAGCAATAAATTTTGGATTATTGTAAAAATTAAATTTTACCCACTTTCAAACATATACCAATGAGTACGTGACATATTGTGATTGGCAAAATTTGTTATTGCTTTTGCAAACTCCAACCATCCTAGTTCTTTCTACTATATGTACAACCACACTTATATCATCCTGAAAGCATTATCTATAACACTCAGTCAAGACAACTATAAAAATTACACTTGCAAAAATAGCAGTAGCAATATCAATAACTTTATTCATCTCCCAAACTACAATAAATGGTATATAAAAAGGAACAACTGTTGTGCTTCAGCTGAGTAGACTATGAAAATTATTAGAACCTTCTAATATACAAAAAACAGACAGGACAGAGAAAAAAAATATATATGCATGTTGGGTGCACAGGCAGAAGAATAGACTGTTTACAGCAATAGATCTGAAAATTATATTAAGACATTCAATTGACTTCCCAAGTGCTATGGGTCTGTTTTATTGTGGGTGACTGCAGCTAATTAATACATTTGTATACATTTTTGCATTCAGAAATTTTAAAGATTTATTCGAATTTCCAACTTTTCTTGTTAAAGCAGTTGAAAGGTGGTTTACAGCGGTTTTTAATTTTGAGATTTATCTTTGAAATGTTGCTGTTTTTGAGTTCAGTATTTAAGTAAAGTTACAGTGCTACCAGTAATACTCATTTAATACCATCACAGAAAAAAACACTAGCATGGTTGCACAATCCATCCAAACCACAGATATCTTCCTCAAGAAGCAAGGCATAAAAGCTACTGAAGTTTTCAAACATGCAAGAGAAATTAGTGTGGTCTTCACTACATCAAATAATGGCATTGTTTTGAGTAGTACCCTTCCTGACCTTCAAATATGAACAGAAACCAACTTAGTACAAAAAGCAGAGATATTTTTTTATGACAAAACAAAAGCTGAAGCTGATGTGGTTGATAAATGTCAAGGTAACTAGCAGGTGATGGTTAGCTCATGTTTTCTTTGTGTTTGAATATGAATTTGGTCTTGTTCCAACATTAGCTGAAAAGATATATTTAAAAGACCAATAAAGTGCTTGATAACAACTCATCCTTGCTGTAATAAATGTAGACAATGAAAAGTGATAACACCATTTCTTCTTCAATCAAAGAGTATATTTACAGATCTGCAAAATGTAGCAACAGAACTACTTCTCTATCTAGGATATAGAGAAAAACAGTCTGTAGTGAGTGAGCAACTAAGACATGACCATTTAAAAAATATAATTATAGAAATACAGAAGACCTATTCATTAGATGTTAATAATTAAATCCTGAAAAATTCTATTTTTATAGTAAATGTTCCAACTCCTGGCATTTTTTCTACCTTTTGATAGAATAAAAGTGTTAAAAAACACAAATAGGAATCAACTAATGATTTTTTTTGCCTCTGTTGTTGAACACTATGATCCTTGTAGTATTAAATATAATATTGAGATAAATTATTCCATTTCAATGATAAACTCAGTGTATTGAGACACAGCTTCTTACTGCACCATCACTAGCAGAATGTCACTGTATGTTACAGCTTATACATAGAAGTAATTTTCCAGTGAAAGCCTGCCACCAGATATAAGGGGCTTGGCTCCATAAGCAATATTTTGGGATGTTGTTCTATTTGTTGGTGGGCTCACTCATGAATATTAATTACTAGCTAGGCTATAAGTAGTAATTCAAGTACTAGTTAGTAGGGCTTCATGAATTGTAGTTTCCTCCTCCTTTTCCTGCAAAGGTTACGGGTGGAGCCTTTTTACTTGAATTAACAATCAAAAAAAGACGCCAGAATTCTCATGATACCCTTATAAGATAAATCAGTTTAGTTAGGAAATTGGATCGCATATAATTACCTCCCTTTACACTTGAGACGATGTTCTTTCAATTGATCTTCATTTGTCCAGAGATTCCAACACTTATTTTTATAATCTGGTCGATAGTATTTATGTAGTATCGCTTGGAATGGCCAGAATAATGTATGTGATGATTAACATAATCCTCAGTAGGAAAAAGATAGGCAGGGAAAGAATCCAGTGTTGCACGAATGATCAAATGACAGTAGTAGAGTGGACAACTTCTTAAGTTTTAAGGGGTAAAAATCTTTGTAGAAGAAGTAGAAAAGAAAGACTAAAAAAACATGCTCGTTCTTTTTTTATTGTAGAATGTTTTTGAGTGAGTTCATACCACTCAGTAGTTTAGTATGTTTGCATGTGTAGTAGAACACTGTCCAAGATAGGAAGTAGTACTTTAATCTGTGGAGTCTCAGTAGCTGATCAAGGTCACCGTATCTCTTGACTCTAAAAAGGTAGCCAAGTCTTTGAAATGTATTTTTGGGTAATGTTATATGAAAGATTGTGATATCTAGCATTTGTAGTAACTTTGAAGGGTTTAGTTGCAGGTTGTTCATGAAAAATTACACAAAAATAGCAGTAGTGGTATCAATAACTTTATTCATCACCAAAACCACAATAAATGGTAAATAAAGAGGAACAGCTGTTGTGCTTGGACTAAGTAGACAATGGAAACTACTAGAAAGTTCGGGAAAAAAAAAACAACAACAAAAAAACAGACAGGACAGAGAAAACAAAAATACCCAGACAGCCATGGGTCTGTTTGATAAGGGTGACCTGGGCTAAACAGTATATTTGTATACATTTACGAGAGTAAGAGTTCCTTTTTGTAAAAAGATGGAATCTTAGTGCTGTTAAAGGAGACTAGGGTGCCATGTCTGCCCTTTTGGAGGATGTTTTGAAGGTTTCTCTACACAGATGTAATCAAAATCTGAATTACAGGAAAGTGTGAAGCATAGTATCATCTTCAGAGAAGTCTGTATGGTTACAAGTAACAGCATGTTTGCTGTTACTGTATAGGCCAAGTATAAGAAACAAGGAAAATTTGTGTTAGTTCACAATTGATAGCATGGTCAGAGAGAGTCCTACCAGTGCACAATGCAATGGAACAATCTGATTAAGATGCTTTCATGCCAAATATATTCAAAGGCTTTGCTTATGTTAGGAGCAATAACAATACTTTCCCCAAAGTTCTCAAGTGAAAGAGACTTCTAGTGTATGATATGAGAGAAAATCTGGTTTCATGGATGGACGTTGGAGTGCAAGTGATAGAATACCATAGTAAATTCATCATCATCATCCTTGTCGTTTAAAGCCCACTTTCCATGCTGGCATGGGTTGGACAGTTTGACTGAGGACTGGTGAGCCAGAAGGCTGCACCGGGCTCCAATCTGATCTGGCAAAGTTTCTACAGCTGGATGCCCTTACTAATGCCAACCACTCTGAGAATGTAGTGGGTGCTTTTATGTGCCACCGGCATGAGGGCCAGTCAGGTGGTTCTGGCAATGACCACACTCTAAAGGTGCTTTTTACATGCTACCTGCATGGGAGCCAGTCCGGAGGCACTGGCAATGACCTCGCTCAAATGGTGTTTTTCATGTGCCAGTAAGGTGATGATGGCTATGATCATGCCTGAATGGTGCTTTTTATGTGACACCGGCACGGGAGCCAATCAGCGGCCCTGGCAACGATCAAGCTCAGATGGTGCTTTTAACATTCCACTGGCATGAGTGCCAATCAGGCGGTACTATCATCGGCCATGTCAGTGATTTTGATTTCACTTGCCTCAAAAGGTCTTTGCAAGCAAAGTTTATTGTCCAGTGAATGAGGGGTACTCATAAGAGGTTACACCCACTAGCATAGGCTATGAGATATGGTCTCACTTGGCTTGTCAGGTCTTCTCAAGCATAGCATATCTCCAAAGGTCTTGGTCACTAGTTATTGCCATGGTAAGGCCCAATGTTCGAAGGTTGTGCTTAGGTCTTCCTCTTCCATAGGTTCCCTCAACTGCTAGGGTGTGACACTTTTTCACACAGCTGTCCTCATTCATTCGCAACACATGACCATACCAGTGCAGGTGTCTCTCTTGCACACCACATCGGATGCTTCTTAAATCCAACTTTTTTCTCAAGGCGCTTCCACTCTGTCATGTATGCACACTGACATTACACATCCAGTGAAGCATACTGGCTTCATTCCTTGCAAGCTTATGTATGTCCTCAGCAGTCACAGCCCATGTTTCACTGCCATGTAGCATGGCTGTTCATACACATACATCATACAGTCTACCTTTTACTCTGAGCGAGAGGCCCTTTGTCACCAGCCGAGGTAGGAGCTCTCTGAATTTTGCCCAGGCTATTCTTATTTTAGCAGCTACACTTTCAAAACATCTACCTCTGCTACTGACTTGGTTGCCTAGGTAATGGAAGCTATCAACTACTTGTAGGTTTTCTCCCTGGAATGTGACAGAAGCTGTTCTCTGCACATTTTCAGTGTTTATAGCACCTGAGCATTTGCCATATACAAAAACTATCTTCCCATTTACCCTTCCTTTGATATTGCTGCACCTCTTATGTGTCCATAGCTTACACTGGGTACATCTTATAGAGTTTCTACCAATGCCTTTTCTGCAGATTGAGTAGGATCATCTACCTGAAGGAATTTGTGGTTTGTCTGCCTTCCTACTTATTAAAACTTTGGTTTTAGCTAGGCTAACTCTAAGGCCCTTTGATTCTAATCCTTGCTTCCACACCTAAAACTTTTCCTCTAGTTTTTGGCGAGGATGTAGTCAATTTGGCTAGTGTATCTACCAGATCGGTAGGTGACAAGGTAATTGGTAGGTTTCCTGAAGTTAGTATTGCAAACCATAAGATCATTTGTATTGCAGAACTCCAGCAGCCTGGTTCCCTCCTCATTGCAGGAACAAAAACCATAGCCTCCATTTACGCTATGGAACCCCCCTGCATGTTGTCCAACATGTCCATTGAAGTCACCAGCCACAAAGAGAAGGTCCCTGTCATTCGTCAACAAGGTAGTCTGCAAGAAGGTGTCATAAAATCAGTCTTTCTGTCCATCAGGTAGCTCCGGCTGAGGGGTATAGGCCGAGATAGAAATTGTTTTATCCTGTTGTGAGTCAAAATTGTGTCAGAAATTGATATTAGAAATAGTTTTCATGGAACTCCATATTTGCTCTGACCAAGACATATAGTATGCAAGAAGTTGGTTTAACATGCACCCAAACCACAGATCTGCTGATGGATATATAAAGAATGTACATAACACCAAAACCTTACCCTCGTGTTGTTTTGATGAAAATTATTGGGATTCATGACTATTTAAGAAATTATTATTGAAAAATTCAATTATGAAAGAGACAAATTCTATGACTCTAAACTGAATCTGGTAGTGGGACACTGGTTCAAGAGTTCCAGAGTTTTAAGGAGTGTGGGGCCATCTCTTAGCCACTTCCTAGGTTTACTTTGATTTGGAGTAGCAGCACTTGTTAGGGTCCCAGCTAAGGGTTAAATAGCATGTAACCCAGGGTATATTGAAATCATAGGACGCAGCATAATAGATGTGAAGTATTTTGACAGATGAATTTATTGAGTCAATGGCGAATATTACCCGATGCTGAGTAGATAAACAGACACAAAACTTTCAATAGACTGGATCAATAAACTACTGCTATCATACATAATCATGATATACATAGAGGAGACATTTCAGCTAGCGAAAGAACAAAATGACTAAAACTCTGGCCAGACATTCATGCTTCATCACTCAATTGGGACACCTCACACCTCTCACAGAAGAGTTATATTGGTTCAAGTAAATCACTTGACCTGGATGATGATGATTACCAATTCTTTCTAAAGAGTTGCCCATCAGTCTGTTGGGATTCTTTTAAATATTTTAACTTATTTAAACTATTGAAAGTCAAATCTATAAATAAAGAGGAATAAAGACATTTGACAACCCAAGATTGGAAAAAATATATTTATTTTATTTTTTTTTTAATTTATAATTTTTTTTTAATAAACGAGTGAAGAGTAACAGCAAAACAATATCAAAAATTCCCTGATTTTCCACTTGTAAACAGTTTTCACACCTCTTGCAATGACACAAATTTCAGACATTATTCTGTCAGAAAACAAGACATATACAAAATTTCTTGTAAAATTTTACCTATCTCAGATTTTTATATGATTATGAGACTGTTGTAGACAGTCTATAGTACAACATACATATCAAATCTGCAAGTTTTATTATTAGCAGGAGGAATGGATGTAACTTGATCTTTCATCCTTTTAGAGTTGTGGTGATAAGATACAGTCCAATAGTTGATTCAATTGATGAAGAAGTTTCAGAATAAGCACCGCATCTTGTAAATTAATCTGTCTTTTAGAAGAAAATTTCTTCAGCTTTCTATAATTGGTGCCCATACAAAATTTGAGGTCTTGTGGATTTGTTAGAAATCATTACCATAATTATTATGAGGATGTGAGTAACACAATCAATTGACAGAAAGATTGTGGTATTTAGTTCTGTGTTCAAATTCCATTGGAATCAACTTCTAGAAAATTTCCTTCTGAAATGATAAAAATTAGTGCCATTTAAATTGTGAGATTGACTAAATCGAATATACCCCTATCCCCAAATTTGCTACTTTATAAGACATTATTATCACTGTTGCAGCATCATAGATGATCTTCAGATCAGCCATACTCCTCACAATTAAACTGCTAATTCCCCAGCCAGCTTCCCCAGATCGCTATTTGAAGTTGATACTCAAAGTTTAAATACAGTTCTCCTACAAAAATATGAACATGGAGTAGTATTCACTGCATCAACCAAACAAGAATATTCTATTAATTACAAGCATGTGTAGAACCAGTAAATACTTCAGTTATATCAATCAGATGAAAGTTAGGGTTAGTCTTACAATCATATTGTGGGTTTGACTCTCAGACTAGGCAACACATCATGTCCTTGAATAAGGCACATCATTTTATGTTGATCTAGTCCATTCGACTGGAAATGAGAATCAAGAGTAGCTCGAGGATAATTCTGCAATGGAAAGACATCTCATTCAGAGTGGAGTCTTGTAATATCGTTCATTTAAATACCAAGGAAACCTTGATAAGTTCTAGTCTTATGAACCTGTGGGCTTGAACAAGATATTACTATAATTTCAGAAACCTCTCTTCTTTTGTATGCTTACATAAGCATGCATGAACTGACGTTGTTGCTGAGTTCCAGCTCTGATCATATAGTGCCTATCTCAGACTTTCCTTAACAATTTGAGCAAGCATAGGCAACCTGTTGCACCCTGCTGAATGCAGCACTTTTGGACTTTCTGAATGACACTTTTATATAAAAATTTTGTAACATAATCTAATGTTCTTAGGCTGCTCAATTGAAAAAAAAACTTATTGTTGTTAGCCAATGCCGAAAAGTTTTAACAGTGGAAAATTCCCCCAAGAGTACCTTCAGCATAAAGAGCATATAGTTAAGTGCAGGAAATATTCCAATGTCATTATTTGATAGATTGCTCAGCTGAAAGCAGTTACTACTGTTTTTTCCACATCACTGTTAAGTATTTCGTGTGAAAATGGGGTTCCAAATTTAAAACTGCCGGATCTAAAGATTTATTCAAATAAAATCCGATTGAAATTTTGACATTTTTAAAAACATTTTCTTTTAATTCTGTTTCCTTACTTACTGCTGAAATATAAAAGTCGAAGGCCCGCGAGGATAACAGGTGCCCTTAATTCTCACAAAATGGATGCAAAATAAAACAGAAATTGTACGCATTTTTAGCTAACATTCTTACCTCTAATAATATCAACGAGTTATATAATTCACCGATTTACAACTCTGTATTATGTGTTATGCTTGTTAAATGATTATGTTAGTGTCGTCACCCGATTTATGATTAGCAACATCTAATAATTTCGGATATGTACTTGTCTGGTAAGTCCCCTATGTCTGGAGTAGAAACTCCTTGGTAGGCTTGTCGAAATACTTAGAAGTGTTTTAATGCAATAACTTTCAGTAGACGTACTACTTCATCGGAATAGTAGTCACCTTACACAGACCCAGTCGTTTGCAAGCACACAATTTTCATACAATAGTATGCGTATCATAATGGTTACTACGATAAGAATAAATTTAAAACAAAAATACCACTATAGAAGGTTTCACTGAAAATATGGTCTTTATCTACCTGCAAACACACTGCAGCAATATCACTGTGATTATATAGTTGTGTCCCTTTACGTTTTGAGTTCAAATCCCACCAAGGTCGAATTTTATCTTTCCGGGTATTGATAAAATAAAACAGCGGTCAAGAAATAAATACAGTTGTTTATTCCCATCTATTCTAGCCTGTTCGACTATAATTATAAAACAAATCATGTAAAATATAACAGAATTACAAGTTTAATTTGATTTAATGATACAGAGGTCACATAAGTTAACATGTGCGTCCTGATTTCTATTTGTAAGATAATGCATAAATATACGTTAATTACTACTGAAGAAAAGAAGTTTAATTTCCGATACTTATACGCATGTACAAGCACAGCTTGTGTCTATACGTGTATATGACCGGATACGATTAAGATCATATAATTGCATACTTACAAAATACTAACTGGAAATTCCCGTCATTGGGTGTCCTCTTTTTTGGCTACGTTAAAACATTCTTTAAAATCTTTCAAAGCTTGTTGACATTTGCGCCAGTCATTATGCTCACCCATGCACTCCTGTACTTTATAATGAAGTTCTAGGCAACCAGCCCGTTTTAACATGAGTTCAACTCTGTCTAATTCGTCTTCATCGTCGTCTTCCAGTGATTTAGTCGTCCGGTCATGATGCGGTGGTGAAGCCATGTTTACACTTTTAGCGATAGTCTCCCTTGGGTGGTGACACTCATCATTAAATGTTACTTCCCATTGATATGATTTTCTAGCTTAAAATTTCAGAATTCTACTTAAAAGTTTTTACGTTATAAGTTCAAATTCTGTTGAAGTCGACTTTGCCTTCTATCTTCTCGGGGTTGATGAAATAAGTACCAATTGAGTTATAGGGTCAATTAATTTCTTCCCCCAAATTGAAGGCCTTGTATCTGTGGCAGAAAAGATTTTATTTCTGTGTTGACACGTGGCTAGAGTAAGTCAGTTGATTTATTCGGATATATTTTATGGAGATAATTGTCTTTGTGTCACATACAGAGTTTGCGATTGAAATAGAAAATCAGAGGTACCGATCATAAAATAGGAATAGCAATTTCAAATTTGCGATTAATAATAATGAAATTATTATGTATAGTGCTCAGGTGCACCACAACTCATCAAAGGTGCATGTACAGTACATAGAATTATGTACAAAAGTCAGGAAAGTGAATAGTGTAAGAGTCATGATATACATGTGTGCATGCATATGGAGTGGGAATATCAGGTGTAGTGTTGGTGAATTTCAGGAAGCATGGCAGTTTTGACTGATGCAATGTTTCAGTAACCAACAACTGATACAAGTAGTTTATTCCATGCTTCAGCAACTCTGAGTGTGAAAAAAATATTTCCGAAAGTCATGGGAGCTGTGCTGTTTGCTGACTTTGTAGGCATGCCCGTGTGTGTTGGACACAAGGAGCTGAAAAAGGAGTTCAATGTGGTTGTTGGCATGATGTTAATAATTTTGTGGATGTTTACTAAGGCAGTTGCCAGTATTGGAGCTTCACTGTATCTATGCCCAAGGAAGCAAGGCATTCAGAGTATGGTAGATGCCTGATGGAGGATATTCACATGGTTGCACGTCTGAACAGTTTCCAGGAGGCCAATGTTCTGAGCAAGATAGGGGTTCCAGACTGGTAATGTAAATTCCAAGTGTGGCTGCACCATAGCCATATACAGCTTTTAATAGATAGCTGAAGAGCAACTGACAAAGGTCTTGCTGAGTTATGCCAAGACACATTTGGCCTTCTTGACAATTTTAGAGATGTGCTTTGTCCAGCGCAAATTACTGCTGACAGTAATACCCAGATCATGTTCACAAGAAGACTTCTTGATATTAGAGTTGTAGAGAGAGTATGTGGATGCTGGATTTTTCCTCCCAAAATGAATGGTGGTACACTTGTCCACAGCCAGTTTGAGTTGCCAGTCCATGATCCATTGTTGTGTCTAGGTCTTATTGCAGGAAAGATCTATCTGTTTTATCTCAAGGTACAGCTTGATGTCATCTACATATTTCAGCACTGTGGCATTCTTCAAGTTGGCATCTATGTCATTAATGTATGCAGCAAACAAAAGGGGACCAAGAACAGATCCCTATGGTACACCAGATGACATCTCATAGGGTGAAGAATGCTGTCCACAAATCATGACTACCTCTTTTTAGCTGAGAATGAAGGATTCCAACCAGTTAAAAAGATCATCTTTCATACCCATTGCAGAGAGTTTTGCCATAAGTCTTTTGTTTGGCACAGATTTAAAAGCTTTAGCAAAGTCAAGGTAAACAACATCCACCCATGAGCTGCCATCAGTGACCCACATGATGTCTTCAAGATAGTTGATAAGTTGGTTACAGCAGCTGGAACTACGGATAAATCCAAATTGTGAGGGCTGGATAAGTCTGTGAGAATTCCAGAAGTTTCAGAGTGTTTCTCTGACACAGGATTCCATCAGTTTGGTAATGTAGCCAGTCAGACTGAGTGAATGATAGTTGACAGGTGACATGTGGTCACCCTTTTTGAACAGAGGAATGACACTGGCAGTTTTCCACTGCTCCGGAATAGCACCGTTGTTAAGACAGAACTGAAAGAAGAGTGAAAGCTGGTGCAGAAGAAAGTACCCACCACGTTTGAGAAGCAGGTATGTAACACCATCAAGACCAGGAGAGGCATAGTTGAATACTTGAGAATCATTGATATAAAAGTATGGGATAAGGCAGCAAGCTGGCAGAATGGTTAGCATGCCAGACAAAATGCTTAGTGGCATTTCATCCTTTCTAAGGTCTGAGTTCAAATGCTACTGAGATCAACTTTGCCTTTCATCCTTTCAGCTCGATAGAATATGCACCAATTGAGTACTGAGGTTGATGTAATTGACTTACCCCCTCTCCTGAAATCACTGGCCTTGGGCCAAAATTTGTGACTGATATAAAAGGAAGGGATAGTAGGAAAAATTAAACATAGAATTTCATTATTATTATTTTATATCTGCTTTGTATTCCTACTCATTAAGCCTCTCAGTTCCTTAATTCCCCAATGGATTCAGCTCTGAGAACTAAATTATCAATATATAGGAGTTCCCATGGACAGCCAGTCTTAAACTCCACTATAATGACTTGTAGGACTATGATAAAGAGGAGAGGGCTGAGGACTGAACATTGATGGACTCCTAACTTCTTGTTAAATTTATCGATGAAGTCATTACTAATTCTCACTTTACTTGCTGACCCTTGTACATTACTTGAGCTACCCACCACAAACCATTCATCTACTCAGTGTGCATCAGGTTACTGAATGTGGTGCCCTTCAAATGCCTTCCTCAAATCACTGAAAGCCAGGTGTAGCTGTTTATTTTTAGCCAAGTATTTCTCCTGTTGTTGCATCACTAGAAAGATTCCATCTGTAGTGCCTCTTCTGGGAGAAAAGCAAAGCTGCATCTCATCCAGGTCTACTTTAGTATGGATCAATTGGGCTATAACTTTCTCTGTGTCCTTCATAACTTGATCTAGAAGCTTGATTCCACTATAGTTAAATCTATCCAAGGTATTGTCTTTGCCCTTGTAGCAATTTACAATGATACTGTTACACCAGTCATTGGGTATGACACAGGTTATGGGATTTTGTTATACACTGCTGGTCACAATGCACTTTCAGTTCTTTCTTAATTGCTCCCTTCTTTTCCATCTTGGTCCAAATTGTTAAAGTAAACTATCTTTCCATATTCATGGGGACCTTCCAAATGGCTTTTTCCATTCTCTTAGATAACATTCAGTTACTGCATGGGTCCACCTGTTGTCTCTGAGCCTTGTAACATGTCCCACCCAGCAAAACTTGTACTTTTGGTATTTTGTGATCACATCATCCACTTTGCTCTGTTCTCAACTTATCTCATTTCAAATATGCTCTCATTTTGATAGTCTGAGCGGCCTTTTGGATTGTAGCCAATTGATGTTCTTCCTTCATAATAGCCCACATCTCACATGCATGTAAAAGCACAGGTAGAATGGTGCCATTGAAGAGACTAGTATGTAGGGTTTTGTCCACCTTTTCTTTGAATACATCTTTTTATTAAAGTTAATGCCTTCCATCCCGCACCCTGTGACATTTCAGCATCCATCTCTTGGCACATATTCACCTTGTGTCACAAACAGATGTACTCCTTTACGCACTAGCGTAGCTAGAGTGTGTGCTGCCTAGGGTGGCCCTTCCATTTGCTGACTCCAGACCCCATGAAAAACACATATTGCCTACAGGCCTCTTTAAAAGTGCCACCCGGAGTGAACCAGCGCCCCCTACCCAGCTACCTCCTCAATTTCATTGCTTCCCATCTTTATTCAGCCTTGTGCTACATCTTCAGACTGCATATATTTTGTTTTCATGCAGTTCCTTTTAAGATCAACTGCTGAGCTATGAGTGTCCAGCTCTGTCAGCATATATTGTGTCCAGTTGTTTGAACAAAGTGAACTTGAGCAAAGTCATTTTGAGTGAAGACATTAGGCTATTTTGTTTTTGCCACAATTCGAAACAATAATGTCCATGAAAAGTTAGCAACAAATACTTCTAATAACTTCGAATAACTGATTTGGAAAATATCAAGGTCATTTAAGTTGATACCCATCAATTGCTGATGTCAATCGCAATATATACAATAGTATATATTTTGCTTAAATAACCTTCACTGAAAGTACTGCCCACTTGTAATGTTTTGCTCAAAATAACTTTGCTCCAAATGACTTTGCTAAAAATTAATTTCGCTCAAAATAACTTTACTTAATATATATATATATATGGTGCCATTTATTTTAAGTAAAGTTATTTTGAGTGAAATTAATTAATTAATTAATTATATAATATATATAATTTTGGTTGGCCTGAGGCTATAGTAGAAGACACTTCTCCAAGGTGCCACACAGTGGGACTGAACCCAGAACCATGTGGTTGGGAAGCAAGCTTCTTATTTCTTTATTGCCCACAAGGGGCTACACATAGAGAGGACAAACAAGGACAAAGGGATTAAGTTGATTACATTGACACCAGTGCGTAACTGGTACTTAATTTATCGACCCCGAAAGGATGAAAGGCAAAGTCGACCTTGGCAGAATTTGAACTCAGAGCCTAACGGCAGACGAAATGCCACTAAGCATTTTGCCTGGTGTGCTAACGTTTCTGCCAGCTTGCCACACATGAGTGCATGTGTGTATAGGTGTAACTGTGTGGTATACACACATGCTAAGGAATAATAAATTTGTACCCTACAAATGTATTGAGTAATCTTTCAATTTAATGTAAACCTTTTTATTATCACTTAAAAACTAATGTTAACACACACACATCAAAACAAGAGATTGGAAAAAAAATTTTGGTATATTTATTCACCGCTACACATGTTTCATTTGCTAATAGGAGTTACAAAATTGTACATGTATATGTTGTAGAGAACATGTAAGATATCTCCTATTACAAATATAACATCTACGCTCAAAATATCTGGCAGTGTCGGCTATAACCTAGTCACCCGTATAGTCAACCAGGTGATACACGAAGGAGTCATACCCAATGACTGGTGTAGCAGCATACTAGTCAACTGCTACAAAGGTAAAGGTGATGCCCTAGATACAAATAATTACAGAGGTATCAAGCTGTTGGATCAAGTAATGAAGGTTACGGAGAGGGTCATAGCCCAACTAATTAGAGAGAGAGTTAGTTTAGATGAGATGCAGTTTGGGTTCGTGCAAGGGAAAAGTACCACGGATGCTATATTCCTGGTAAGGCAGCTGCAGGAGAAATACCTAGCCAAAGATAAGCCCCTGTACCTGGCTTTTGTTGACATGGAGAAAGCTTTTGATAGGGTCCCCCGATCCCTTATCTGGTGGTCAATGAGGAAACTAGGGATAGATGAATGGCTGGTGAGGACTGTGCAAGCCATGTACAGAGATGCCGTAAGTAAGGTTAGGGTTAGCAACATGTACACAGAAGAATTCAAAGTAGAGGTTGGGGTCCACCAGGGCTCAGTACTCAGCCCCCTCCTATTTATCATAGTCCTACAGGCAATTACGGAGGAATTCAAGACAGGTTGTCCCTGGGAGCTCCTCTACGCTGACGACCTTGCTCTTATTGCTGAGTCACTATCAGAGCTGGAGGAGAAGTTCCAGGTGTGGAAGGAGGGTTTAGAATCGAGGGGCCTTAGAGTCAACCTAGCTAAAACCAAAGTACTAATAAGTAGGAAGGTAGACAATCCACAAATGTCTTCAGGAAGATGGCCCTGCTCGATCTGTAGAAAAGGTGTAGGTAGAAACTCTATAAGATGTACCCAGTGTAAGCTATGGACACATAAGAGGTGCAGCAATGTCAAAGGTAACTGGGAAGATAGTTTTTGTATGTGGCAGATGCTCAGGAGCATTAACCTCCGAAAATCTGCAGAAAATAACTTCAGTCACTTTCCAAGGGGAAAAACTAGAAGTAGTTGATAGCTTCCGTTATCTAGGTGACCAAGTCAGTAGTGGGGGTGGGTGCGCTGAAAGTGTAACTGCTAGAATAAGAAAAGCCTGGGCAAAGTTTAGGGAGCTCTTACCTCTGCTGGTGACTAAAGGCCTCTCGCTCAGAGTAAAAGGCAGACTGTATGATGCGTGTGTACGAACAGCCATGCTACATGGCAGTGAAACATGGGCCGTGACTGCCGAGGATATGCGTAAACTCGTGAGGAATGAAGCCAGTATGCTCCGATGGATGTGTAATGTCAGTGTACATACTCGACAGAGCGTTAGCACCTTGAGAGAAATGTTGTACCTAAGAGGCATCAGTTGTGGTGTGCAAGAGAGACGATTGCGCTGGTATGGTCATGTGGCGAGAATGGATGAAGATAGGTGTGTGAGAAAGTGCCAATCCTTAGCAGTTGAGGGAACCCGTGGAAGAGGTAGACCCAGGAAAACCTGGGACGAGGTGGTGAAGCACGACCTTCGAACTTTAGGCCTCACTGAGGAAATGACCAGCGACCGAGACCTTTGGAAATATTCTGTACGTGAGAAGACCAGGCAGGACAAGTGAGCCCAGCCCACTTATGAATGCCTTTCCTCCCTTGGACACAAAGACCTGTTGAGGCAAGCGAAGTCGATATAGAACCTCATCCGACGACAGGCACCCATGCCAACCCCCCTTGCTTGCGAAGACATGTTGGGGCAAGCGAAATCGAAATCGAAGTCAAAATCGAATTGAACCAGCCAGGATCCCTGGTCTGGTGGTACGTAAAAAGCACTATCCGACTTGTGGCCGATGCCAGCGCCGCCTCCACTGGCTTCTATGCCGGTGGCACGTAAAATACACCAATCTGACCGTACGACAGGCACCCATGCCAACCCCCTTGCTTGCGAAGACATGTTGGGGCAAGCGAAATCGAATCGAACCAGCCAGGTTCCCTGGTCTGGTGGTACGTAAAAAGCACTATCCGACTCGTGGCCGATGCCAGTGCCGCCTCCACTGGCTTCCGTGCCGGTGGCACATAAAATACACCAATCTGACCGTACAACAGGCACCCATGCCAACCCCCTTGCTTGCGAAGACATGTTGGGGCAAGCGAAATCGAAATCGAATTGAACCAGCCAGGATCCCTGGTCTGGTGGTACGTAAAAAGCACCATCCGACTCGTGGCTGATGCCAGCACCACCTCGTCTGGCTTCCGTGCCGGTGGCACATAAAATACACCAATCCGACCGTGGCCGTTGCCAGCCTCGCCTGGCACCTGTGCAGGTGGCACGTAAAAAGCACCCACTACACTCACGGAGTGGTTGGCGTTAGGAAGGGCATCCAGCTGTAGAAACACTGCCAGATAAGACTGGAGCCTGGTGCAGCCTTCTGGCTTCCCAGATCCCCGGTCGAACCGTCCAACCCATGCTAGCATGGAGAACGGACGTTAAACGACGACGATGATGATGATGATGATGATATATATATATATATATATATATACACACGTAAAAAGCACCCACTACACTCACGGAGTGGTTGGCGTTAGGAAGGGCATCCAGCTGTAGAAACACTGCCAGATAAGACTGGAGCCTGGTGCAGCCTTCTGGCTTCCCAGATCCCCAGTCGAACCGTCCAACCCATGCTAGCATGGAGAACGGACGTTAAACGATGATGATGATGATGATGATATCACGGTGGTGTTCCAGCATGACTGCAGCTGCATGGCCGAAACGAGTAAAAGAATATGGATTTGGAATACTAAAATAAGCAGATATGCTTCAATAGGACACAGCTTGGATTTTAACCCTGCATATTTACAAGGATCTATCTCAGTCTTTGGTAAATTGCTTCAGAGTCTCAATCCTAAGAAGGACAACCTTTTTGACCCTAGTGCTCTCACTTCTACTATTTCAGAAACCATGGAGACCATTTCTAATACCTTGTATCAAATGTTTGTGACCCACCCCATTATGTAATGCATTGGTGTTTTCTCACTCTTGAGGAGAAATTAGTTGTAAACAATGCTGTTGCACTTAACATTAGCAAAGCGTTCCATCATGTCTCACCCATGTGAATCTTCTAACTAAATTGTTCACCTATAGGTTCCATCCATCTCCTATCTCTTGGACTGATGGTTTCCTGTCAGATGGCACTGTAACAGTGTGTTCTGATGGAGATCTCTTTTTCTTTTTATGATGAATACTATATCAACTCTAGCACGCCTTAAGGTTCACTTTTGTTGCCTACTTTCTTCATATTCATTAATGACCCACTTGTCATCATTGCAAGCAACACTCATTCCTGTGTGGATGATACCATCCCTTCATGCATTTCTAATCTTCTGTACTCAAGCATCATCCACACACAACCCTATCATCTCATGCCAAACTTGCACTGCTTTCAATTTTGTTATGGCAATCATGTCTCCTTTAACAACATAGTGACACAGTTACTTCTCTTGTCTGAACTTGACAATGCAACCAAAATACAAAATTGTTACAACCACTAGCAATCTCATATATTCAGCAGAGTAAAGGTAGTGTCACTGAGATTGGCCTTCTTCAATTGTTAAGAGACTTACAATGGATTACTACTCCCACATCTGGGAGGGGATGACTTTATTATGCATACAAATATCCTAGACTGCAACCCCAAAAAGGCTATTTGGTATGAAGTCACCACTATTTGATCTGCAAACACATTGTCTCTTCACTTTGTTTCTTCTATTCTTATTACAGTAAACTTTGGTTCTCATAAGTCAGTTGGTCTCATGTCACTTCCACATATCAATAATATTGCCCTTCCACCCTTAGGCCTTACTTTGATGATTTTTCCTAGACTTTCTTCCACAGAATGTCAACTCTATGTAATTCATACCTTGTTCATTTTTTTTCTGCAGCCATCAATTTTTTATTGTTCAAGAACATCAACTACATTGATATTTCCAGTTTTAGAGGATTCGAAAAAGACATGGTTATAGCCCCTTCCACTTGACCAAATCATTGAATAATTATTGCATTAATCCCAACTTTCCCTTTCTATGAGTACTGATCCTTCTGTTCAGATTAAAGGCTGAGAGGAATAAAATATTATTCTAATCCTTCACTCCCACTCCAATTGTAGCCATGAATGCAAACAGTAAAAACAGTTACTAAGAACTAAGCCTTACAATTATGAGTGAAAAGTTATGCTGTTTAAGGTTTCTCAAAGCTATTAATATAATAAGTAATCTATTTAAAATGCAAATCAATTCAGAGTCAAAGCTGTATTTAACAATATTGTACCATTGCACTCCAAATGAAAAATCAATAATTGCTGTCTTGTTACAATAATGAAAAGTTCATGTGTTAAAAATTAAAACCTCCTCTAAATTAAGATATTTCCTGAATTTAGTTCATACCTCTAACTTCAGCTGTGCAATATGTCTCTTCTTTATATCTTCAGTAAGATATTGATTTAACATATCAATAAAATGGGTTTAAATATCTCAAAAATGGAAATAAGTTCACTAGATTTGATGTTTTAATGTGCTTCCCATTCCTACTTAGTTGTAGAATTGAAAGAAATGTTTTACCCAATATTAACCAATAAGTTAACATATGAAAATTAAGAGGAAGTTTTTCTCTTCATATATAGTAATTTTTTTTAATGTATTTTATGTCAACAGGAAGAAATGATATTGTTATGTTAATATACATATGTATATTGTGTAATCACATATCTATTGAATTTTACTCTTCATATAATTGATTTTTATTTTCTCATACAACTTGTGAACCAGTTAACACATGACTTCTTCAATAGAGCTGGGCTGTGAACTTAATATCCAAAAATTAAAATAAAAAGAAAAAAAAGGGAAAAAATGTACTTAGTTTTGTTATAAATTCTAAAAAGATTTTCACTCCAGATCTTCATTAGTTTCTGAAATATCAGAGATAAGAGTGGACATCTAAGCTATCAATCTTACAAATACATGTTTAAAACATGTATTTGATAACAAGTTGTAGGTGGTTGGTTATGTTGGATGAATAGGGTGATGGAACGAAGCACAATCATGTAACAGGGCAATGTGAACTTACAGGCTGTATACCAGATGTATAAATTCATAAGCCCAATAAACCAACAAGAGAGCCTTTCCATAATTATTTTTTTAATCTTTTACCTTTTCTTGTTTTAGTCATTAGACTGCAGCCATGCTGGGGTACCACCTTGAAGAAATTTTTTGTTAAGCCTGGTACTTATTCTAGTGGTCTCTTTTTGCTGAACCACTAAGTTACAGGAATGTAAACACACCAACACCAGTTGTCAAGTAGTGGTGAGGGAACAAACACAGACACGAAGACACACACACATAGATGTATGTATATATATATATATATATATATATATATATATATATATATATATATATATATATATAAATAAATTTAAAATGAGGGTGAGAAATTAGATATTATTAGTGGTAAGACCATAACGAATCTATTTCTAGCATAAGGGTGTCCACATAGTGGTTTCTCTCTAATATGTATATATATATATATATATATATTATATATATATATATATATGTATAGAAATTAAATATAAAATATAAATTACAAAGTGGGACAAGAACGCAAAAACACACAAAGAGACGACACAAAAAAACAGACGGGTCACTCGAAGCCTCTAATCTTCAGCGGGAACCGGATCATCTTAGTAATTTCGGCTGTTTAATCTCACATATACGATGAGCTTCTTTCAGTTTCTGTCTACCAAATCCACTCACAAGGCTTAAGTTGGCTTGAGGCTATAATGGAAGACACTTGCTCAAGTGTCATGAAGTGGGACTGAACGTGGAACCATGTGGGAGCAATTAAATCTTCCAAAAATAGGACTCTTCAGCCTAAAAATAAAAACAAAAAAACACAAGAGTACATTATATCTGATAAAAGAAAACATGAATGGCTTGATTAGAGCTGCCTTGTTGGAGCTAAACAACAACATTGATATTTCTTTCTACTAAAGGCATAAGGCCTGAAATTTGGCAAGAGAGGAGAGAGATTAGGGAACTACATTGATCCCACTGCACAACTGGTACTTATTTTATTGACTCTGAAGGGATGAATGATGAAGTTGAGCTTAGTGGATGAATGATGAAGTTGAGCTTAGTGGATGAATGATGAAGTTGAGCTCAGCACATAAATATGGACAAAATGCTATAAGCATTTTGTTTGGTGTGCTAACAATTCTGCCGGTTCACTGTATTAACAATAACATTAACATACCATTCAAACTTGTGCATCAGTGTTTTATTCATCAAGTCATTGCTAGGATTGAACTTATAACCAGTTGAGGACCATCTGGAGCAAAGTGATGAAGGGATTAGCTGAGAATGATCCACATATTTATTTTTTCCCATCCCAATTGTTGAGAAGAAAAATCAAATAAGGAAGAAGTTCTAAGGGAGTAGTATATAGATTAACACAAGATTTTAGGAAGGAGAGAAGCTGAAAGATGAATTGTGACAATATTTTGAGAGTAGCTGGATTAAAATTAGTGGATTAAAATCAAAGAGATCTAAAGTGGTCTCGTCGCTGTCATCATCATCATTGTCATCATTATCAACACCATCATCATCATTCAATGTCTTCTTTTCTCAGTACTGGCATGGGTTAGATGGTTTAACAGGAATCGACAAGGTAAAGGATTGCATTGAGCTCCTATGTCTATTATGGTATGGTTTCTACAGCTGGATGCCCTTCTTAACATCAATCACTTTAAAGATTGTACTAGATACTTTTTATGCAGTACCAGCACTAGTGACATCACCAAACACTTACAAGGCAAGATCCTTCAACTGAATGGGATATAGTTTTGAGGGATGCAAATGTATGATAGAGGGATGGGAACAGGTGTTTTGCTGAAGAGAATACATGGCTTTCACAGCTGGAGAGAGAGAGAGAAGGAGAGAAAGGGAGAGAGAGAGGGAGAGAGAGAGAATGTGTGTACAAAAACAGTTTTGTTGTTGTTGCTATCTTTCCCTAGTTCAGCCTTAAACTCAATGGGATTCCAGCCATGATCATCACATATTTTTCAAACAGTGTGTCTGTGATCACATTATTCAGTGACTTTACTTAACATGACAGGGAGTAATTTGAAGGAGATTTGGTTGCTATTTCTAGTAGGATGGTCAACCCTGTAAAGGCTTCTTTACTGACTGATTAAAGCTATTTCAATTCTAATATGGTATAGAGTATGATAAAAAACATTATATATGCGGGAACAGTTTTTCTACAAATGGTTGAGCTGATGCAATATCATCCAATGAGTTGAAAGACAATAATTCATTGTATTGCAAAAGCACCACTCAAGCGTGATTGTTACCAGTGTCACCTTACTGACACTTGTACTGGTGACACGTGAAAAAACATTTGAGCAAGGTTGTTGCCAGTACTGCTGGACTGGCTCCTGTGCAGGTGGCATGTAAAAAACACCATTTGAGCATGGCTGTTGCCAGTACTGCCTGATTGGCCCTTGTGCCTGTGGCACGTAAAAGCACTCTTGGAGTAGTTGGCATTAGGAAGGGCATCGAGCTGTAGAAACTCTGCCAGATCAGATTGAAGCTTGGTGCAGCTATCTGGTTCGCCAGTCCTCAGTCAAATTGTCCAACCCATGCTAGCATGGAAAGCGGACGTTAAACAAGGATGATGATGATGAGTGCTATGTCCATTTAACTCTCCTCTGTTTCAGTCTACCTCACTACAAATGAACTCCCAGCAGAAGTGAAATGATGTATTAGACTACTCTTCCACATATCTTGAGTACATATATGTTGTATGCATTTTGTTATTTGGACTCTACATTTGATTCTATGCACTTTAATTTACCCAACTGTAGAGAATAGACCTCAGAATCTCTGAAAATGTTACTATAAACTCTTGTATTTTTTTTTTCACATAGATTGGTTCTGGTTCTATTCAGGAAACTGAGCTATCTTTCCTCTGATTAATGACAAGAAATTAGAGCACAGCATCAATCTTTAAAAACCACATGGGGACTTAAGAGACTCATCATACAAGGAAAATGATTAGGTACAGCTCACTGCTGAGAGTCTTTTATTATTTCCATTTATATATAAGGCAGCAATCTAGCAGAATTGTTAGTATGCTAAGCATTTTGTCAGAGGTTGACTTTGCCAGTCATCCTTTTGGGATTGATAAAATAACACTAGGGGCGATGTAATCAACCTCCCTACTCCCTCATAATTGCTAGCTTTGTGCCAAAATTTAAAGCTGTTATTTCTATTTGGAATGCTATTTAATAAAATTAAATCTACTTTAATTCATATTTTATTGATCTTGGAAGGATGAAGGCCAAAGTTAATGATGACAGGATTTGAACACAGAACATAAAGAGTTACAGCTAAGTACTGCAGATAATTTGTCCAATGCTCTGATTCCCTTAACCTACCACTTAAGCAACAACAGCACTGTACTATTGTCAAATGCTTTGTTAACTTGCCTTGCTGAGTTCAAATGCTTCCATGAATGAAACTAGTAATAGATTAGCATCATATCCATATGTGAGATATTGCTTAACTATTTCAGACAAGTACAATGATTCTGATCTTATTTTATTTCTTTATTGCCCACAAGGAGCTAAACATAGAGGGGACAAACAAGACCAGACAAAGGGATTTAGTCGATTAGATTGACCCCAGTGCATAACTGGTACTTAATTTATCGACCCTGAAAGGATGAAAGGCAAAGTCGACCTCAGCAGAATTTGAACTCAGAACGTAACGGCAGACAAAATACCACTAGGCATTTCGCCTGGTGTGCTAACGTTTCTGCCAGCTTACCTCCTTATTCTGATTCTGACCTTCTGGACACTGATAGTATGGAACCTGTTATAATCTGCACTAACTTACAAGCATGCACTTCAAATTCCCACAGCTACTAGACTAGTTTACTGGTACCTGCACAGTACTGTATTAATAAACTGATATCATTTATACTAATGTACAAGTACCTGAATTTCAGTTAATGTTCATCTCTTTCTCATATTTTAGCCATGACTTTCCAGGTCTTCTTGGGAGAGATGGCTGTGGGAAGGACAATAGTTGTATAGAAATTTGTTCACAGTATCAAGAGTTGCTGTTGACCAAACTGGGTGCATTTTCTTAAACATGTTTGATGCTTTCCAACTTCAGCATCTCCAACATGAGTCAAAATTCTGTTAAGATATATGAATCGTTGGTTTTGTTCAACTGACTGTTGAGCCATATACGTCTGTGCATTTTCTTTCAAAAATTTGGTCTTTTCCCTACTTGGTCAAACTTTTCCACTAGCTTGTTCCAAGTTGCTTCTCATTGACTGTAGCTCATTGTTGTTTTTTGAAAGCAGTGCAATGTCACTAACAAAGTCCAGATCTGCCAGGCAATGTCCAAGCTCACCAGGTTAATTTCCTCTTGATAAAGTTTAATGTAAAAAGATGCAACAGTGGAAATAAGACATAACCCTGTCACAACCAGCAACAATATTGAAGAAGTCAGCTGTGCTTGTATTCATCTTACAACTTGAATTTAGGTAGATGTTTCTGAAGATACTGACATATATAAATCTATCATGTGATAGCAAGCTGTTCCAGGGTGACACACAATGCGCATTGTTAAATATCTTCTTGAAGTCATTGAAGTTGAGAGACAAAGGGTGATGATATTCTCAATGCTAGTCAATGAAAATCAAGCTTACAGCTTGATTTTTCCTTCCTCTACTAAAGCCAAATTGTTCTATTCATATAATTACTTGTCCGCTTTGATTTTGTATCTGGTTTGCAAGATTTTTTTTATGTGAATTTGTGTATTGAAGCAAATTTTGTTGTGTCTGGGGAGAGTTGTACTGCCTTAATATGTAACATACCGGTACAGTTTCTACTCATTTGTTATTTATATATTTTTTCTTCCAAAATATTCATTGCTTTTGCAACCTTGTCAATGGATGTTGACTGTCCGTTATTGGAGCTGCATTCCTTTTGTCTGTTTGTGCACCAGTGTGCTGGTGTCAGCACATAACACTTTTCCAGGGTCTGACAGTAAAATTACTCTATCCAGGTACTGCATGCTACCATATTGCCCTTCTTTGTTAGTTTGAAGATCACATCTCTCACCTGGTCTTCAGGGTACATTTTGCATTCTGAAAACTACTCAGCTTCTGTACAATGCTGCACTACCAAAGTTCATCAACTCAGCTGAAATTTGATCTAGTCCAGCAACTTTGTTATATTTTATTGATTTGAATGTCTTCACAGTTTTAAATGGTAAGAAGCCAAAAATTTACTGCTAAATCAACTGATGGTAGGTTGGTACTGAAATTGAATAATGAAGCTAGTGTTGATTGGTTCAAAGTTTCACTGAAATACTTCAACCAGTATATGAGGATTGGCTGAAAAGTTCCAAGCTAACCAAGATACTCCCATGGAGTATGATCAAATAAGAGTGATTTTTCAATATAGTCCCCCTTGTGATCCACACACTTCTTCCATCAGTGTTGCAGTACTTTGATCCAATTGAAGAAGCTTTCATCCTCTTGGTCAAAAAAAGTCAACAGTACACATGACATCATCATCATCATTGCAACACAGGTTTCCAACCATGTGCTTTTTCATGTTAGGGAGTAGATGATAGTCAGATGGGGCTAAATCAGGAGAATAGGGACCAAAGAAAATGTGGAGGGGACAGTTGGAAGAGGAGATTGGGAAGGTTGGCTTGAGGAGGGAGGACACCCAAAACCGGGCGAGATGTCGAGAATTTGTGAGAGCAGTTGCTAGGAGTGAGATAGATCCAGCCACCCCCATTAATGGTGACAAACCCAGATTTAAAATATCAGGGTGATCAACCAATTCAAAGTCAAGTCACATGCAACAGCCACTGAACCAAAGATTTCTGTGCTGGAGCAGTGTCCTCATGAAACAAGACCCCCACCGCTTTCATCAGTTTTCCTGGGTGTTTGGTCTTGATAGCCCTTTATAACAACCTCGGCAAGTTGGCATAGTGTTCTCCATTGATGGTGTGGCACTTTTGAAGATAGTCAAATAACCAAATGCCTTTTGCATCCCCCAGAACTGAGGCCATTACCTTCACTGCAGATGGCCTTCTTTGGAGCAGACAAGGAGGTGTTTCCACTGCATGGATTGTCTCTTTGTCTCTGACTGAAAGTGATAAAGCTAACACTCATCCTGGCCAAGGAAACATTCAAGGAAAGCAGCTGCATCTGCCTCAAACAATGTCAGATTTTCTCATGATTTGATCAGCTTGGAGTGCTTTTGATAAGGTGTCAAAAAACATGGCACCCACTGAGCAGAAACCTTTGCCATGCCATGTTCATTGTGCAGAATATTCTCAACTCTCTCACAAGATATTCTAACAGCAATGGCTATTTGATTTATAGTCAATTGCCTGTCATCCATCACCATGTGGTAAATATGATCAATGTTTTCCTCGATGGTGGCAGTTGCAGGGTGTCCAGACCTTGGGTCATCTCCAAGACTCTACCTCCCCCTCCTAAATTCAACTGCCCACTTTTGCACAGTTGATAAAGCTGGAGCGTCATCCTCTAATGTAGCAACCATGTTAGCATGAATGTCCTTGGGGGCTAAACCCTTTTTCTGCAAGTACTTGATAATACTATGATGCCAAATTTTGTCCATTTTCAAGAGAAGTTGCTACTACTTTTGAAGTCTTCTTTGAACAGTCAGATGTCAGCCTACCCAGAAAGAAATAATGAAGTTATTAATAAGGATAGTTGAAATAAATGCATGCAAGATTTCACAGCTCTAGCATCACTCCTTCATAGTCAGCCTACCCTCATACTTCACCCAGTATACATCTTATTCTTCTTTTGACAAAATCTTTTCATTCTTATCCTTGACAAACATATTCAAATTACTTCTTGTTTCTGTCATTTCTTAAACAGTCTCATAGTTTTAACATCATTTTGGTTTGTTGTGTTCCCTTCTGTTCTATTCAATGTTTCTTATATTTTCTGTAGCTCCATTTGATTCTAAAGTCCATTAATTGGTACTCAACTTTCGAATCCTCTCTCTGATCAGCTGTGGTTTCATTTGATCTTAACCTTTTAGTGTTCAACAATCTATTTTCAGGTATGATCCTGAATCTATCTTTCTTTCTGTGTTCATTTCCTACACTCTCTTCTCTCTTCTACACTCTGACACACTGCCTCATTCAAGTTTTTCTCACTGATTTTAGTACTTTCTAGTAGTTGTTGGAGTTTGCTGGTTGGTTTCTGCGACTAGCTTGATTATTGTCTTTTAGGTTGATAATTGCAAATGTATGAGTAGGTTGGATATAGGAGTAACAAATGTTGCTCCAGAACACTATCTTGTTTGTGTACTAGATTTGTACCGGTACACCAACAAGATAGTTTTCTGAAGCAACATTTGTTCTTTCTTATGTTCTGACATCAGGAAGAGATGAGTACCAATAGTTGCCGTTGTTATTATCCTAGGTAGTCAACATTAAAAAAAAAAATCCAATGATTTATGGACTCACAGCTGAAGCTTATCTTCTCCATAAAGAAACTGTACCTCATCATCTCAATTAGACTATATTTCTAACAATTATATCACCAACAAGAGAGCGTCTATAGGCTCGTTTGACCTGTCAGAAATAACAATCAAATCTTTCAAATAACATTCTACTGTCTTAAGAAAAAAAACAAAACAAAAAAAACATTGGGTAATGTAATTTGAGATAAACTGTCTAAAAAGAAAAAGACAGAATAGTTACAGCTATAATTCTTCTTATAGATCTGGTTGACCAGAGTTGACCTGGGGCTAAACAACTCCTAAATCGCAACCTTAATAATAGCTTACCGTTTTAAAAAACTAGGAGGGACACGTTGAGCAAGGTAATCCGAAAATAAGACGGGCTGGTCTCAGGTGTAATACCTTCGATCATAGGTTTGCTGGATGACAGCTGACTTGGGTCCTAAAAACAATCATTATTTAAATTAAAGAAATACCAGACATGCTAAGCTTCCAATTTTTACATAGGCAAAGCTATTGCATCAGAGAGTACTTGAACGAATTGATGGTAACCTATTCAATTAAATGTATAATTCATTTGAGGGAAATTTTAAAAGAACATGGACATTTGAAACTAAAGCAGCGTGATCAGACTAATTTTTCATTAATTTGATGAACGGTCGTGGCCAGAAATAGAAGAAAGTTTACGGACTTCACTTATTGTTTTGTAAATATCTATTTTTCAAAACAATAAACAACGAAAGTCACCTGAGTTGGAAGGTTACGGTCTCCGTTGACATAAATCTGAAATATAAACAAAAAGATCTATGCATGTATGTTAGGGTTATGTCATAAGAAGATATTATAGATAGCAAAGTTTCGGTTTGGGTCTTGCAACAGTAAAGAAAAGGACCAAGAAACACGTTTAAAACATACGGTTCTACTTTTCTCCCGTAACATACGCCTCTTTTGTTTATACCAGCCAACTACTATCTGTAACCAGGTGTGGGATTTCGTCTATAAAACGCACACTGTAATTAAATAGAAAACAAAACAACACTGACGACTCACTGTTTCAGCATATGTTTTACTAATGTTTAAACTGCTACTGACTGATATTTTTTGCTTAAAACGTACGTTAATTAGAAAATAAATAATAGAAATCTCAAGTACTCGCGCGCGTGCGCACATATTGGTATCGGTTTGTGACAATGAATTTTACTTTGTTTCACATATGTATTATGTGTGTGTGTGTATATATACTGTGTGGCTCCCTGAGTGGTCGCGACTATTAAACACAAACACAAAAATATGTATATACACACTCTTCTTATCTTGTTACGTCGAGTAAATTTTTGGGAATTATATGGGACAAGGCTAGATTTTTCTACAGCATATATACATTTTGTGTATATATATATTTATAGAGAGAGTGTATGCGTGTGTATGTATTTTCCAAGAGAGAGAGAGAGAGCGCGTGTATATGAGTGCAAGTGGATAGTGCTACTATGCACAAAACCTGAAATAATCTTATAAACAAAAAGGTAGTGTGACAGTGTCTTAATTATCTCCCTTGTCAATTCTCCTGTTTGCGTTGTCTGACGTCAAATGTCCAGGCGCCATGTTTACTTCGTTTCGCTGGCAGTTTGCCATTAGAGTGCCTAGTGCGAATCGAACGGGCGATCACTATCAGCTCACAACATATATCAAGTGCCAATTAAATTTGTAGAAGGACGTAAAGAGTCTATCTAATTCTAAAGCATGACTATTCTTCCAAAGAAGAAGACAACAAAGGATAAGAATGATCCAGAGAATACGGACCATAGCCACCACCCGTCCTCAAACGAATCTAGACACGAAAAAGTGGGACGTTCTAGAAATTCTCCCACCCGATGGCTTCCTGCTTCCACTTCTTTCGAAGATAAACGGGATTCAGGTGGCAGCTCTTACGATGGACACGATAATAACCCAAACCACAACAAAAGACGACACAGGTCATCACCACATAGGAATGTACGTAAACATAGACATGATCCTCGCGGGGGTCATCACCCTCCGACATCATCTTCGTCTCACGTTGTAGTTGGCGGGAGTGTAGTGCCTGGAGCAGGCCCTGTAGGGGTTGGAGTGGCCGGTAGTGGCTCCCCACCTTCTGAATATGATTCCATGAACGGCGGCTACAACAGTGAAGATGAGCATGCAACTCCTGGACGCCAATTTCAAGACAATACAGACGAGGTAAGACTCAGTGATTAGCGACCAACTAGACAAAACCGTTACACCCTTAAGCAATATCTATGCTATAATATTAATAATAATAGTGATATAAATGACGATAGTAATAATAATCATAATAATGCTCTTATATTTAATAATAGAAATCAGTTGGATTGATAGTAATAATAAGACCTATGTATTTATTTTGTCTTTTTTCCTTGAGCTTAAAATGTCCATTAGGCCTTTGTATGGTGGCTTAGTAGGAGAGTGGGCAGCCAGTAAGAGAAAACTATTATTGCATTAGCAGTTCGCTGTCTTTGGCCTTTCTCCACTTAATGACATCACTCATTAATAACCAGTTAGTGGGAGACATTAAGCCTCTAGGGATCGAGGACTAGGACATTTGACCTGTCCCAATGGCTTAGTTGACTTCCATAGTAATAATATACCTCTATTTCAGACCTACTACACTTTGTTATTATATTGCCAGAGCACATTATTATTATTATTATTATTATTTTTATTCCATCATCTTTGTGACAATGAAATAAATAATAATAATAATATCTTCTACAACAACATCCATCATACACAGACATTTTGAAATTGGGCTTTGGGTATATAAATAGCTTAATTTTCAACATATTTAATGTATATTATACATTATAAATTGTCATTATACACTTTAACAGAATCTACTGGTTTCTTATGTGCTGTGAAAAATAGTCAACTTCTGAACACATGAAGAAAGGAGGATGAAGAAAAGTCTCTTGGACAGTTTAGGGTTTCGGTTCATCCTTGCTTGTCTTTCCCATTGTAATGTTTTTGTTTTGTCATGTAGGAAATTCGAAATAATAACAAATATAGCTTTATGTATTACAGATTAATCTATATTAGTTTATTTTATTATTAATGTCAGGTATCTTAACCGTATATATATGCAAACATTAGCAATATATGCAGACGTAGTTTTTTTTCTTTTTTCTAGAACATTCTATGAGGATCAAGAAATATGCGAACATTATTGGCTCAAATTAAATTTAGTTTCTTTTCTCATATTTCTCGAACGTATGACTGATTTCTACTTAATGACCAGTTTTATTATTTGAATGGTAAATATTTCAAACAATAAAGGGAAGAAAATTTATTCGAATAATGCTTTTTAATAAAGATAAATGGTTCATACTTCGACATAGTAAGAGGGACAAGGCATAGCTGTGTGTATGTGTGTGTGTGTAATGCCTTAAATATATACTTTGATCTTCTAAACACATACATAAGTTAGAATAAAAATGGATTCCTGAATACCATGTCATTTGCTTCTAAAAAAAAAATAACGACTCAGTCTTTTCCTGTAAATTCTCTCGCCTCATGATGGTTCTGCTATCCGTTTCACCCTCGTCACATCGTTCATTTTTAATTATCACCCAGAACAACCTTTCTTATATATATATGTATATATATATATATATATAGCTTTTGTTTTGTTTTTGTGTAAAGGGTACATTTAGTTGAAATCCTGTTTGGCTATTTTTTTTTTTGTAGTATATTACAAGATTCTTTTGTATTTTTTTTTGTCGTGATTCAATCTGTATACAAAATCGGTGTAGATTTATATTTTTGTATGCGCACTAAATCTGGCTATTCATTTTTTCCCCCCCTATGTCAAAGTACTCCATCACCGTGCTTGCTTCTGTTGTTACATAATATCTCTTCGATTTCCCCTACTGCATCATCACTATATTTTGTTGGTGTTATTACATACATATATGCGTGTGTGTTTGTGAGTATATATATATATGTACATATATATATATATATATATGCGCGTGTGTGCCAAAAATCAACAGACGCTATGAAAAATATTTACTCAAATACTTTAGTAATCAAATCATCTGAATACCTTCCACCTTATTAATTTTCATTCTTGTCAATTTTCCTTCGGAATCAAGATAGTTCTTTCTGCTTTCTTTGTATATTTTTACGTTGAATGTATCTCGTGATGTTTTCATTATAATTGTTGCTATAGCTGGCTGGCCTAAATTTATTTGTTCCATAATCGTTGCTTGATAATTTCTTCTTCTTTTTGTCCGTCTTCCCCCCTCCCACATTTCTTTTCCACTGCAAACATTTATAATTCCTCTTCGTAATAGTGCAAAGAGTTTAACATTCCTCTCAGTAATTATTTGAAAATGAAATCAGATACATTTTGGATTCTAATTTGTAAATCTCATTTATTTGGTATTTCAATTAATGCACATGCTTTTTTAATCATGTTTATTATTTGCATGATGCTCACTATATATATATATATATATATATATATATATATATATATATATATATACACACACACACACATATGTATATATATATACACACGTACGCATATATATCTATATATACACACGAATATATGTGTGTATACACACACACATGACATGTATTACAGCAGTGACACGCCACTGATCTGATGTTGTAGTTCTCGGAATTTATATATATTTTATTGTAGCCATTCTATTTTTCAAATATTAAACGAGGAGTAAAAAATTGAACGATTCTGTATTTCAATTCTGTATGCCTGTTATTTGTCATGCGAATTGGAGAAACTGTATATGTTGTGTGTGCATGTATTTGTGGTCTTCCTCTAGGAAAGATTTAATGTATTTTAACTGCAACTCCCATATTGTATATGTGTATAAACATATCATTCTGAACCTTTCTCTTGTAGATGAAATGTCTTCCTTAAACGAAGCCTTTTCTACCAATAATTATGAAAGAAATTTCAGAAAAAAATCTGAGACGGGAAGCGATTTTAGAGGTTGTCTGTCCTCAGATATTTTTTTAATTATTCTATTGCATACAAAAATATCGAGGAATGGAAAGGGAAACGCGTTCTTGCAAGTATAGTTTACACACCAGGAAGTTTTTTGAACATGATCTAAAGTCTTTCGTAATAAAATTTTAGTTTACCGAAGTTATTTTTCTGATTGATTTTCTGTTTTCAACAACAGATCTTCCCTACGCATGGATAATTGTTTTCTCAGTAAATTTGATGTTGGTCTTGATGATGGTAAGTTTATGGATGTCAATGGGATCAGAAAAATCTGTTTTGTTTCACATGTATATAAGCGTGGCTGTGTGGTAAGAAGCTTGCTTCCCAACATTATGGTTACGGATTCAGTCCCATTGCGTGACACCTTGGGCAAATGCCTTCTACTAAAGCATCGGGCCGACCAATCTTTTGTGAGTGGATTTTGGTAGACGGAAACTGAAAGAAGCTCGTGTGCATATATGTATATATATATATATATATATATATATATATATATATATTATATATATATATATATATATATATATATATGGTAATTGTTCAGTTTACGTTCGTAAAAAAAGTAAAGGGACATAACCAAATACACCAAATTTGATTCTTTACTCACTCCTGTTACCCCTCGTCATCTTTATGTGTTATTTACAACTGATTTCTAGCTTCAGCTCTGGAGAAAATAATTATTTACTTGACTTATAAAACTATCTATTTGTATCTTTCACACGTAAATCTGTATTTCTGACTAGTTATCTAGCTATCATTTCTTACTGCCTTCTTCTTTCCTTTCACAAAACAGACTTGCAGCTAAAAGTATGCTTCAAAAAAGATATAAAATAAACAAGAACTGAGAAAAAACAAAAGCAACTGAAACTAAAATCAAAGCCATTAATATTGTCAACAATATGTTTTGATTTTACGAACGTAAACTGAACAATTACCATTTATATGTGTGTGTGTTTGTCCCCCTGCTATCGCTGACAACCGATGTTGGTGTGTTTATCTCACCGTAACTTAGCGATTCGGCAAAAGAGACCGATAGAATAAGTATTAGGCTTACAAAGAATAAGTCCTGGGGTTGAGTTCTTCGACCAAAACCTTTAAAGGTAGTGGCTCCAGCATGGCAGCAGTCAAATGACAGAAACAAGCAAAAGAATATATATGAACTGCAGGGGTAAAACTGTATAATAATAATAATAATATTTTGTCTTGTAGGCATTTCACTAACGAAATAGTTTTGCATTAGGAAGGGTACTAAGGCATGGAATGATGATCAAGGCTGAGTGAGTTTATAAGTTTTTCTACATGTAGAAAGAGAAACACTTTTGTTAAGCTATAAGGTCACTGGTACTTTTATGGGTAATATTTTTTTTAGCTGATATAGTCAGTGTCCTTTGTCAAGTTTTTTGTCTTTTCTAAAGAAAAATGTTTTTGCCTATTTTGTTAGGCATTGTTTCAATTTAAAGCAATTTTCTTTTCTTTTGAAATAGTGAAATGTTTTATTGTTTTAAAACTTCATGTAAATCGATTAAAGAACAATGATTTTACATTTCTAAAAATAAATTGTGTGTCTCTCTCTTTTATCATTTTAGTTGGAGCATTGGTTTGAAGCAACACTGAAAGAAAAAAAAGGATTTACAGTGAAAAAAATGGGAGAGGATGGTGCTTGCCTATTTCGAGCAGTTGGTGTGTAGTGAATTATTTTTAACAAAGTCATTTTAATTACTCAAAGTTCAGTAGGAAAATTATTAATAAAACATAAACAGCTTCATGTTTAATATTCTTAGTGATGATGCTTTTAATGAGTTGGCTGTTTTCATATATCTGTATGTATGAGTTGAACAAATAGTCATGGCTAATTCAGGATAATTTGTAACTGAGGTGAACTCCTTCACAAAGCAGTTCCAGCTTCAGTGGCAAATTTTATAAGGAAATTGTCATTCTGAATCTAGTCCCACAAACCTATATCCTAAATTGACTTTACTTAGTGAAGCTGTGTGCATGTAAGCACATTAAGTTCTGGAGTGGCAAAAAAATACTGCTTTGTTTATGCATTGAGTATAAAATTTGAGCCCACAGCAACTTATTAAAAATGTCTAAATAGATATATTCAACTTGATAGTATCATTTTGAGAAGTTCCTTTCCAGTTTTTATAGTTTTATTCTGCAAGTTCAAGAGTTTGTGTGTATTTCTATGTATGTACCTTCTCAACAGTTTTTTTGTGTCTCCTTTTGAATTCTTATCTAAAAAAAAACACCAAAAAAAGACCCCCCCCCCAAAAAAAATCCCCAGCTGATGCCATGTATTATTCCCTTTCATTTGGCTGATTTTATGTCTACATATTCTGTTGCTTATCAATTGACTAATAATCAGGTTATTAAAAACTGCTTTGTCATTTACTGCATATAGTATATAATTTTTAATGGCTACCATTAATCTGTCACAACCAGTGAGACATTGATATTTTACTTTAGTGTTGCTGAACTTAAATGTTTTGAAAACTGACTGCTTCAGACCTCAAGTGCTTTACTCTATCATTAACATCCACTTTAATACCTTTAGGTGTTGGTGTATTTTCTTTGACTTGTTGAGAAGATATGTGAACCCCCAACTATCCTAGTTTTATGCTAAAATTATACAGGAAACATATATTCATTTCAAGGTTTTTCTTTAGAATTTATCTATTTGTGCACTGTGCATTCAAATAGAGAATCTTTCTTTCCCCGAATGGCATCGTATCATATTTCACTATTTGTTCATGTTTTTTTCAATAAAAAATATATTTTTTAATGTTGAATGAAAATGGACAACTTGTTATTCGCATTGCATATATAATTAATAATAAACCCTTAATAATTAGCCCAACTCAGATTACTCAATGATCCTAACTAGTATTAAGTTATAATTAAAAAAGCATTATATTAATCTGCTTAGTGACATTTATGGCAACTAAGTTTCTAAGTAACGCTTAGTAAACAAAAATATTCCTTCTTCAAAATGTAGCTTTAATTTTTTTTCTTGTTAAGTAGAATTGGTGATGAATGAATTTTTAATGAAGCAATCTTTCTTAAAATGCATTTTATAAAGTATTGTAAATATAAAATTACCTTTCTTTTGAGTGCTGGATTTAAGAGTTTTTTGTAAAAATAAGCTTCTGAATTAGAGTAAAATATTACAGGTGTTTTCTTTGTTACAAATTGATTTTTCCACATTCTTGAGCAGAGATTTGTTCTTTCATTGCTTATTTTCTATATTATTTGTAAAAGGAGCAAAACATGGAATTGTTTTAGAAAGATCTTTTGACAGAATCATTTTGTCTATGGTTATAGAAACTTTTCAAAATTAGCTCTTTCTTTGTTTCTCTCTCTCTCTAAATGCACACAACACACACATACTCTCATCACTTCAACATCCACTTTGGCATGCTTGCATGGGTCATATGAAATTTATTGAGGCAAATTTGCTACAGCTGGATGCCGTCCTGTTTGCAGCCTTTACTTTTTCCAAACATGGTAATATTTCCCCACAACCAGACATGTTTTCACAGAATATTGGAAATGAATGAAATTCATTTACAACAATCACACAGTGTCAAGACAAGGAGATACCAACATACACAAAGAATCAAACAGATGTGTTTGTGTGCACTCTTTTCTTGACATTATATGATGATAGTAAATGAACATCCTGTCATATAAGCATTGTTGTTTGTTTCTGGCCTTCCATGAAAAATATGTCTGGCAATATTTCTCTGTTGTATGATACTTTGGGCAAGTTTCTTCTACTATAGTCTCAGGCTGACTAAAGACTTTTGAGTGGACTTGGTAAATGGAAACTGAAAAAATACTTGTGAGTATGTGTGTGTGTTTATGCCTGTGTATGTCTTTATGTTCGTTTACATCCTGTTTTCATTTATGAAAGTTGTGAAACACTGTCACTGTTTTCAGTTCTCAACAACAAATCATCTGATTGCTTTGCACCTTTGATGTTTGTATAGAATATGAGATTGTTTACTAGAAAAGCAGGTAAGGGTTAGCTACAGTAAGGGCCACACATTTATCATGAAACAGTTTCAATAATATTTTCATCTAATTCATGGGTGTAAAAATGGCTGTAAAAGCGAACATAAGTATGTGTGTGTGTATAAAAAATGTGTGTGTTTGATTGGGGTCTGTAAAGTTTCTGTCTACCAGATTCTACTCCTGATTCTGCTATGTGTAATTGAGCCCAAAACGATGTAGTTGTGAAGGAAACTTAACACAGCTATGTTTGCTCCTATGTTATATCATCATCATCGTGTAATGTCCGTTTTCTGTGCTAGCACGGGTTGGACGATTCGACCGAGGTCTGGAAAGCCAGGAGGGCTGCACCAGGCTCCAGTCTGATCTGGCAGTGTTTCTACAGCTGCCACGATCGGTTGGTGCTTTTTACACTGCCGCTGGCACAGAAGCCAGTCATGGCGGCGCTGGCACCGGCCACGTTTGAATGGTGCTTTTTACGTCTACCGGCACAGGTATCACAACTACAATTTCCATTTGATATTTATTTTGATGTTGATGTACTTGACTCAATAGGTCTCCTCAGGCACAGCAGGTCATGTGCCAACGGCACAAGCCAGTCAAGGCGGTGCTGGCATTGGCCATGTTCGGATGGTGCTTTTTACGTGCTGCCGGCGCAGGTATCGTAACTACAATTTCCATTTGATATTTATTTTGATATTGATATTGATGTACTTGACTCAATAGGTCTCCTCAAGCACAGCAGGTCACCCTACGATCCAAGGTAAGCACAGCAGGTCGTTGTGCATAAATAATATGTATAATAATATTAGTAATAAATATTTGATGTTTGGAAGGGCATGCCGAATCAGAAAGGAGTCTGGTGCAGCTCCTCAGCTTGCTAGCTCTGGTCACACCGTCCAGCCCATGCCAGCATGGCCAACGAATATGAAATGATGATGATAATACACACACACTCTCTCTTTTTGTCTCACTCTCTTAGGTTTTCCAACTGGGGTATCTGTGTATCTACTCTACTGTGAGACACCTTATCTGCCCTTTCTATTCCTTAGATCTCTCAACTGGCACAAAACCACAACCCTTTAATACTACTCCTCTTTTCCCAGTTGAAGGTTTTTTTTATATTTTGCAAGGTACTTGGTCAACCTGTTAGTGCTGGTGCCACATAAAAAGCACTCAGTACATTCTGTAATGTGGTTGGCATTAAGAGCAGCCAGCTGCAGAAACGATGCCAAAACAAACAGTGGAACCTGGAGTGGCTACTTACCTTACTAGCTCCTGTCAAACTGTCTAACTCATACCAGCATAGAAAATGAACATTAAATGATGATTGCACACGCACACTGTATTTGTATGGAAGTTAGTGGGTATGCATGTGTTGTGTGTGTATATTAATATATATGTATATATATTTACACGGACATATTGCAGGTGGAACCCTAAAAAAGAAGTTTCATGATCAAAATTATTGGCTTGATACTGGAAATGGAATAAGTTGTTACAGGACATTTCAGATATTGTTTTTATTGGGAGGGAGGAGTTGAGGTAGAATGGGAAGAGAGGAAAAAAGGCAATGAAGAAAAATTGAAAAAAGAAGTGCCATCATCATCATCATCATCATCATTATCATTTAACATCCGTTTTGCATGCTGGCATGGGTTGGCAGTTTGACAGAAGCTAGGCAGAAGACTGCACCAGGCTTCACTGTTTTTATGGCTGGATGTCCTTCCTAATACCAACCACCTTACAGAGTGGACTGAGTGCTTTTTACATGGCACCAGCAATCTCAGTGAAAAATACATATAGAGTTGGATGTAGGATGGTGGGCTAAGTGAAGTGTTTGAAGACAGTGAATTCAAGGTAAAGTGTATGTATGTGTTTATATGTGTAAGTGTGACTGTGTGTGTCTGAAAGAGGGATGTGAAAATTACATAACCACATAGCCATGCCTACTATTCAGTCTAGGGTGTTGTAGGAGGTGTTAAGATAAGTGTATGTTAGGGTTGTAAATTGAGGCTGAAAGGAGCATGGGTTTTGAGAGGAAAATGCCTTGAGATTAGGGTTCCAGAATCTAAGGCCAGGCAAAACACTGTTATGTGGCCTGTGAAGCAGAAATAGCAAGAGAGTGTGTGCACATATGCTGCCTCACTGTCAAGGTGACTCCTGTGATGTCTGGTTGAGTAGGAGGGTGCCATGATGAACACGGAAGCTATGGGTGCAAGCCCAGGTGAAGCCACCTGAAGGTGAAATAACCTTATGCTCAGACATTGCTGTTATTTTGCAAGGGCAATTGGTCAGTGATGGTCTTTCTTAGTCATGGGTGAACATCCATGATCATTTACGTATGAATGTAGAGATACGTATATGTACACTCACACACACACACACACACACACACACACACACCACACACACACACACATATATATGTATATCATCATCATTATTTAGCATCTGTTTTTCATGCTGGCATGGGTTAAATGGTTTGACTGAAATTGGTAAGCTGGAGAGCTGCACCAGCTTCTAGTCTGATTTGGTATGGTTTCAACGGCTGGATGCCCTTCTCACTCCAAGAATGTAATGGGTGCTTTTTATGTGCCAGTGATACTGGCATTTGGTTAATGGAAATTGAAGGAAGCCTGTTGTGTATACACATATATGTTTTTATATTTTTCTGTGGCCAGACATGTTGCAGGCTATTAGAAATGAATAGCATTTACATTTGCAATTTCAAGACAAGGAGACAGACATACTCACACCCACACACATACATGCACACACTCATATACCCACACATGCATGCATATATACATATGTCATATACACTCATCTCCATACACAAATGCATACAACAGGCTTCTTTCAGTTTCCACATACCAAATCCACTCCCAATACTTTTGATAGCTCAGAGCTATAGAAGACAGTCATTTGCTAAAGCTGACATGTAGTGGCATTTTGGGCAAAGTGTGTGTGTGTGTGTGTGTAGATGTCTGTGGGTGCAGAATGTGTGATCGAGAAGTTTGCTTCTGAACCATGTGGTTTTGGATTCAGTCCTCTTTGGCAAATGTTTCTGTTCTCTTTCTGTCTTGCTCTCTCTCGCTCTCTCACCCTAGCCGAGTAACTATGTACCTTCTCTATAGCAAGACACCTGTTTCTGTCTCTCTGACACAAGATCACCTCCTCCAGTGCCCCCTTCCCTCTCAGAACTCCTTGTTTTGCCAGTTACTTGCTGACCCTGCTGGTGCCACATGAAAAGCATCCAGTCCACACTGTGCAGTGGTTGGCATTTGGAAGAGCATCTGGCTGTAAAGACCAGGCCAAAACTGATCACTTGTGTTGGTGCCATGTAACAAGCACTTAGTCCACTCTGAGGGGTGGTTGGTGTTCGAAAGGGCATCTAGCCATAAAAGGCATGCTAAAACAGACACAGTAGCCTGGGGTAGTCTCCTACCTGGCCAACTCCTGTCAGATTGTGCAACCCATGCCAGCATGAAAGGCAGACATTAAATGATGATTATATATATGTCTATGTGTGTGTATATGTATATATGTTGTGTGCTTAAGAAGCTTGCATTGTGCTATTACATGGTTTTGATTTCAGTCTTAATGCATTGCACCTTGGACTGACTTTCCCAGGCTGACCAATGCCTAAAAGAAGCCTGTCAGATATGTATGTGTGTTACCTTCATGCAGGTGATGTTCTTTGTTTCCAATCTTGTGTGAAAAAATGTCTTTCCATGAGAAAATATTACCTTGCTTGGCAACAGATGAGCGTTGGTGACAGGGAGGGCTTTTGGCTGTAGAAAATTCACCTCAACAAATTCAGTCTGACTCATGCAAGTATGGAAAAGTGGATCTTAAAACAATGTGAGTGTATATTATACGTATGTATTTGGGCATATTTATGTGTGTCTGTATATGTTTATAGATATGCAAATGTGCTTATGTATATAAAGGTATTTATTTATGTGTACATATATTTATTTACATATATATGCATATATGTATGCATTTATAGTAATATTGTGTGTATCTATATTTATATATTTATGTATTTATAGTGATGGTGCATGTGTGTGTATGTATGTGTGTATATATATATATATATATATATATATATGTATATATACTGCTGGTGACAAAGGGCCTCATTCTCAAAGTAAAAGGTAGACTGTATGACGCATGTGTCCAAACAGCCATGCTACATGACAGTGAAACATGGGCAGTGACTGCTGAGGACATGCGTAAGCTTGCAAAGAATGAAGCCAGTATGCTCTGCTGGATGTGTAATGTCAGTGTGCATACACGACAGAGTGTAAGTGCCCTGAGAGAAAAGTTGGATTTAAGAAGCATCAGATGTGGTGTGCAAGAGACAACTGTGCTGGTATGGTCATGTGTTGCGAATGAATGAGGATAGCTGTGTGAAAAAGTGTCACACCCTAGCAGTTGGGGGAACCTGTGGAAGAGGTAGACCCAGGAAAACCTGGGATGAGGTGGTGAAGCACGACATTCAAACATTGGGCCTTACTGAGGCAATGACTAGTAACCGAGACCTTTGGATGTATGCTGTGCTTCAGAAGACCTGACAAACCGAGCGTGATTGTTGCCAGGGTCACGGATTGACTCCCGTGCATGTGACATGTAAAAAGCACCATTCGAGTGATTGTTGCCTTACTGGCACATGAAAAACATTCGAGTATGGTCGCTGCCAATGCAGCTGGACTGGCTCCTGTGCAGGTAGCACGTAAAAAACACCCTTTGAGCATGGTTGTTGCCAGAACTGCCTGATTGGCCCTCGTACCAGTCGCACATAAAAGCACCCACTACACTCTCAGAGTGGTTGGCATTAGGAAGGGCATCCAGCTGTACAAACTTTGCCTGATCAGATTGGAGCCTGGTGCAGCCTCTGGCTCACCAGTCCTCTGTCAAACCATCCAACCCATGCCAGCATGGAAAGCAGACATTAAACAAAGATGATGGTGATATATATATATGAATGTATATGTGTGTATATATATACATATACACACACACATAATATATAAATGTGAATGTATGTAGTTGTGTGTGCTTAGCACAAAATGGCTCTGCAACGGTGCATCTTAGACAAAAACAAACTTGATTTTTGAAATCTACATCCCAAAGACAATATCGTTTGTAAATAATAATAAAATATAATTTGCTACGAGAAATAACTCAGCTTTTAGATTGACAAATCTCCCACTCTCTATCTCCATCAATCTATCTCTCTATGTATTTATCATACTCTTTGACACTCTCTTTGTGTATATGTATCAACTCTCACACATAGCTTTCATTTTGTTTAAAACCACATTCTTCTTCTTCTAATGTTTACTTTCATTTTATGGTACATAGCTTATCATGCACAAAATGCTTAGCTTCCACATCCTGTTTTCTGATTGGATAAAAATGATCAAACTTTAAATCTCTGACATTTTCCTTGAATAAATGAATCACAAACTCAGATTTATCATGAAAAAGTACATCAGTATACCAAATTTGAACATTTTCACTTCATTTTAAAATTTCAAAATCTGTTTCTATCACTTTTTTCTCATGGTAGACTTTTTCATTCCTTATAAAAGTATGTTGAGCATGCTGGGGGTGTGTGTGTGTGTATCTGCATTTGATTTTAAAAAAGGCATGTAAAAGATAATTTATTTTAATAGCCTACTTTTCTGCTAGTAAATATGTTTTTTCTTACACACACGCACACACATGCATGCGCATAGGCTTGCTTGATGTGGGGTGGGGTTAAAAATATAAATAAAATTTTTTGTTGTTGCTTAAATCCCAACAATGGACTACTGCATCATCATTTCGTAAAATTGGGAGAAAAATATTGAAGAACATTTAATACAAGTCAGAATGTCAAAGAAATGAGGAAGGTACCAGGTGGTTGTGGGATATGCTAGAAACAACAGCTAAATCTCCCTTAAATTACCTTTTCATCTGAAAATTATTTTGAAATTATAAGCAGAAACAAATTGCAGATTTGGACTCTGTATTTTAAAATTATGATTAAAAAATATTTTTGGAAAAATAAAAGCCAAAATTTTAGGATTTATGAGGGTGGGGATGGAGTTAATGAAAATCTTTTTTAAAAATACCACTATTGTTTGTAAATTATGTTTCATTTTCTGTTTGAAAACAAAGGAAATGGAGATTGTAATTTCACAATTTTATTTTCTATTTTTAACCTTCATGGCTTCTCCCATTGTTTTAAGTGTGTAGTGCAAAAAAACATTGGCCAAAATCAGTATTGAGTGGGGGAGGTGGGAGGGCGGTTGAAAAATAAAAAAATTTCAACTGTTTTTTCATAAAAAGGTCTCCCCACAATCATTTGCAAGGGTGTGCAAAAGAAAAATTTTTTGAAAAATCCCCATCAAGACAGAAAATCCAACTTATGTGGATGTGTTATTACAAAAGTCTGGCAGTGATGGGTTACTCAGATAATATTTAAATATTTGTCTTTTGGTAGCTTATAGTTGGTTTCCAAATTTTATAAATATTTTATTGAAATATTTGTTTTACAGCTGTATAATCTTCTTGATTCTAACTCTTACCTATTTTCGAAAAATGCATGCAGCAGATATAAACAAATGCTGACACACTCATGAGCATGTACACACACATACTTGTATAGACATGCAACAGGTTTCTTTTTCAGTTTCAATCTATCACATTCATTTGCAAGGCTTTGGTCCACTCAGAGCTATGCTAGAAGACTTCTGCTGGGCCATGTAGTGGGATTGAACTCAAAAGCCTTACAAGTGAATGTGGTAGTGAACCTCTTACTCACACAACCATGCTTCTATATGTATCCACTTATATTGTTTACATAGCATCAACATGAACTTGGTAACACTTTTGAGCCCTTTATCCAGAGGCCTGCACCTGTGATACTGAAAATATTTTAATATCAATAATATTTAATACACCAACTTGTTGTTTTTGTACACATGTACCTGTGGTAGGTGTCACACTTCTAAGGAAGAAATGAGTGATAAAGTAGGAGAGAGCAGGACAGAAAGAGAGTGAAAGGCAACAGTGTTTGTTTTTTATTTTTAAATGTTTATCACATAGTAAGGAAAGTTGATACACAGATTGAAAGAAATGTTGATACATAGATACACACACACATTGTTAAATTAAAAGCAGGAATGAAGAGGGACACAGAAATGAGAGATAGTTGATACATAGATAGAAAGGAAAGTTCATACATAGATACACAGACACCTTGTTAAATCAAAGACAACCACAGCAAATATTGTATGTCACTTTCACTTTCCCATACCACACGAGGATAAAATTAACTTGCAAGTGGCTGAATACTCCACAGACATGCAGACCATTTATGTAATTCTCAGAGAGATTCATTCTCACACAGAATATGACAAGGCTGGGCCTTTCGAATTACAGCTACAACTCCTTTTGATCAACTGAGTGGACTTCAAGTGGTTGGAAGAAAACAAGAAAAAGATCCTATATAGGGGCAGGAAAATCTTTTTAGTCATTAGGGTCACTATGGGTGTTACTCTGGTCCTAACAGCGACATTTCTGGGTCTCACAGATCTCGAGGCCAAGCCCCTAGATAGATACCAATGCACAGGCTGTTGTTATCAAACTGAGTGTGAGTCGAGGACGAATACATGATGGAATAGCAATTATTTTGCCTTAGTTTTCACTGCTTATACTAAACACATGACATTTTTGCCTTACGATATGGAACATTTCCTTTTCTTTCTTCTTTCACTCTTTTCAAAAAAATGGCACTCCATTGGTTATGATGATGAGGTTCCTGTTTATCTGATCAACAGAACAGTCTGCTCTTAAAATTAATGCACAAGTGACTGAGTGCTCCACTGACATGCATACCATAAAGTAGTTCTCAGGGAGATTCAGCCTCACACAGAATGGGACAAGGCTAGCCCCTTTGAATTACAGCTACAACTCATTTTTGCCAGCTGAGTAAACTGCAGCAAGGTGTAGTAAAGTACCTTGCTCAAGAACACAGCGTGCCACTGGGGATTATACTCATGACTTTATGATCACAGACTGAATACCCCTAACCTCTGAGCCACACACCTTAACCCTAGAGGAAAGGAGTGAAGCAAAAGAGACAGAGAAAGGAAAGCATCAGTCATTTACAATGACAATTAGACTGAAATACCGTTGATCTTTTCTAGCTTCTTTACTTTTAACAATGAAAAAGAGCAAAATACATTTGATAATGAATAGAGGGAAAGTCTTTCAGGTGTTTTATGTTTTTATTCTGGGGGTTCTAGAACGATCGAGTGTTAGTTCTCTCTTCTTTTTTCCCACCCCTGGTACTTATTTGCCTTCTTTCATATTTCTTCAAGTCTTTTAGTTGTGGGGAAAGACCATGTTCTTTTTTCAGGCATGTTTACCGTTTTCTCTACAAACTACAAACAAGCTTCCCTCCTTTCCTTTTTTTTTCATACTAAAACTAATACAATTTTGAACGGGGGGGGGGGATAACTATGAAAAGAGTCCAGAAAAATGGGTAACACCCCCTACAAAATGGGTGGGGGAGAAAAGTTGCCAATAGGTGACTGTATGAAATTCAACTCTACTTTAAAGAGCATCTTCTATAGCTTCAGGGTGACCAAAATCTTAGTGAATTTGGAGATGCAAACTGAAAGGAGCCTGTCATATATGTTTGTATATATTTATGCATGTCTGTTTTGTGCCCCACCCCCACCATCACCATTGCTTGACAACCAACGTTGGTATGTTTGCGTCCCCATAACTTAGCTGTTCGACTGATAAAATAAGCACCAGTCCAGGGATTGATTTCTTCGAGTAAAGGGCAGTGCTTCAGCATGGCCACCGTCAAATGACTGAAGCCAGTAAAACAATAAAAGAATACCAGAACGTTCTGTACCACTAAACCAAGAAGGTTCTTTGAATATGTACGATGTATTTCAAGGCTAAATAGTAATTCTGTTTACGTTTGCATAACAGGTATTTTGGTTAGATTATATAGTTATTGGTTTTACACTTTGTATATTCTGTAACTGACACAATATACAAACATTTCTCATGGCACCCGTACACAATTTACAGATGCTTACATTTTTTATATTTTCTGTGAAATTTTCATGGATCCAGCTAGCCTGTATAAGGTTTTAATAGCTGTGAATTTCTGCATAATTTTATTTTAAACAATCTCTAATTTGCACATGTTGGTGTGTGTTGTATAACAGCAGCAGACAACTAATTCTAACATAATTTTTACATTGCACCCCAAAAGAAAAATAATTTGTTTAGTTCCTGTTTAACGTTTAGGTCAACTCTGATTGAGAAAGCTTATGATCAGAACTGTTTCAGCTGTCATCATCTGTCGCTTTCCCATTTTTTTATACATTGTGTATCTATACCTTTTTTTTTTTAAATGCAAGTTGAGTATGATCTGAGGGAAAGTTGGCTGTTGTTTCAGGCAGGTTAAGCAACTATTTAGAGATTCCTTTATTGGTTTGAGTCTGTTGGTTAACTCTGTCAGGTAAAATCAAAGAAAGACCTTCCTGAAAATTGTTAAATTGCTGATACTTTAAATTTCTATCATTATCTAAACATACACCCAGAAACATATGTATAACCATTTAGCATTCATATTACTCTGACAAACGTTAATGCTTATTTCACACTGTTCTGAATTTATCATGCATCAACTTGAAGCTTGAAAATAAAATTTTATGATGTGGTTGTTTATTTTGAGACTGTAGGGTTGGCATAAGAGCCTGGATCTGGTCAGTTTGAATGTAAAACAGGTAGAATATATGGGCTGGATATGACTGGTTTAAATGCTAAAAGGATAAATGGGATTACTTGTAAGCATAATTTTAATTAAATAAATAAGGCTATAATAAATGTTATTTTTAAATTTCTTGACTTATTAATTTGTGTAGTTAATTGTATATATGAAGTTTTCATTTTTATATATGTGTTATTTAAAGTAATGTTTTTTTTCTCAATTTGTTTCCTAGCTGACCAAGTTTATGGAGACCCAGAAATGCATTCTGATATAAGAAAAACCTGCATTGATTATATGGTGAGTTAATCTATCTAATATAATAATGAGTGTAGTGTTTTTATATATTATATATATATATTTGTCCAAAGTCATGCAGTGGGAGGGAGTGAGAGAAAGAGTAGTATAAGTGAAGGGAGAGGAGAGAAAATAATAATTCAGTGAAGTAATGAGAGTAATAGCCATGACTGACAGGGAGTGAGAGAAAGTCGCAAGAATGAGAAAGAGTAAGTGGTAAAGAGAGCATTGTGTACACCATACACACATACATATATATGTATTTATGAGTGTGTGTGTGTGTGTGTGTGTATATATATCTGTAAATGTAATATGTGACAATTATTCGGTAGCCAAGATAAAACTCCGAGTTTCGGATGCTGAGGTGGAAATTCACGCCACCACCTCTTCAGTTATCCAGCCATTTTACCAAATAATTGTCACATATTACATTTACAGATAATTTCCTCTATTTACATAATATCGAGGTCTCTTTCTTTCTTTTGTTGTCTTACCATTTTTATCAATATATATATATATATATATATATATGTAGTAATGAAGGAAATATAACAAAGTTAACAATCAAATATATATTCTTTATTCCAACATAAGACCTTGGGAAAGGTTCTTCTTAAAATAAATATTAACAGGATTATCATTGAAAAGTTAGTTAGAAATTGTTGATACAATCATGTCCAGCACATCCTACTACATTATATATGCCTGCAGAGGCTTCCCTATAAGACAGGGTTAGAGGACAATCAGAAGAATCGTTTCACAGGTGAAATGTTTTGTGTACATTTTACGAAGATCATTTGCTCTAATATTTCGGTTCCAATGTGTGTGTGTATATTTATGGTATATAGTGTTTGTTATTAGTTCACTGGTAATTTCAGTTGAATTCAATGAGAGGTTTTTACTCAGTGGGACCTGAATCTTAAAGCTGTCCATCAAGGATTTTTTCATTCATGGGAAAATACTTGGTGGAAGTAAGAAAGGAGAGGTGGCCTTTATTCTGCACATTAGTCTCCGTCCCAGTGAGACAACCCTTCCCTTTAGTATGAGTAGACGACAGTTTCTTGTTATCCCAGCATTTGCAATCACTATAAACAAATCACAAGGGCAGAGCTTCAATAATGCTGGCATCATCCTACTATCACCAGTATTCAGCCATTGACAACTTTATGTTGCATTGAGTAGAAGTAGAAGCAGTAACAATATTAAAATGTTGGTAAAGAACCATCCAAAACAAAGTGAACTTATTGGTGGTAGGGTTTTCACTAGAAATGTGGTGTTGAAGCAATTGCTAAGATAAAGGTTGTAATATTTTCATTTTATGTTCTGTATCATTTTCATGCCATCATTTCTAATGGCACAGGTACATTAGTATTATAAGAATATTTAAGCCATTTTCAGGTAATGTTACTAAATGCAGATGTTTAGGAGTGGGTTTTATTTTTCATTACAGGCTGGGCATTTCCACCCGATTGAGTGAGTCATAAAACATAAATTGATAATATAAATAGAACATTTTGCATTCAAGAAAGTAGAAACTAAGTTGTGAATATTGACTTCATTGGGTAGGTTTAGCAGGTAGTGGTGAACAAATTTTTGTATTGAATTAGCTTTTGAGTGAATATGCAGAAATCTGCAAGTTTTTATTTTGTTTTTCTATTTATGTTACCTGAATGTAGTTGACAAAAATTTATATGATTGTTTATTAAGGTAAGAAAAGGTCTTTAAAATGATTTTCCATCAGTTTTTCTATTAGAGAAAAGTAGTACAAGTTAAATAATTTTGTAAATTAAGATGTTGAAATGGGATATATATATATATATATATATATATATATATATACATACACATACATACTGGGTGTATCAGCAAAATTGTCCAAATTTTAGATTCAGTTTCAAATCTTTGTATCTCAGGAATGTTTAAAGACAACTTAATGGAATTATCAGAGGATTTTCCAATGCTATTGGATTCTACTTTGAGCAACAAAAAATGTTGATCACTCCAAGATCTCCAAAAGAATCGTGGTGAAGTTGATCATGGATGAAAATGATATTTTTATGAATAACCATAGCTCAGGATTGAGAGTTCTTTAAAGACTGGAATAGTTATTAGTGTTCTTGTTGGGGTTTCTCTTGCTCAGGATATTTAGAAAGAATCCAGGTCTTTACATCTTTCAAAATCTGAACATAACAAATTTCTGTCAGTCTCTCAGCCTTCTCAAAGATAATCAATGGCATCTTACCATCAGAGGCCACACAGTCGAAAATCATCACTATGGCAGGGCTGTTGCACCTGAAAATGACATTTTTGACTCTCTCATGAGGATCAGGAGACAGAACATGGCTGTTGTGTCTGTTTGTATGCATATCTTAGGTGAAATTCTTATCTGTGTAAAAGATCACTCCAGGATTATGTTTCACTTCGTTCAAGATGATCTTCACCCTCTCCAACATTCTAACCTTTTGTTCTGGAGTTACAAGGTACCTCACAGGTCTTAGTACGATTTCATTTTTAAGTCTTCTGTCACTGTTTTTTGAAGTTTAAAATGAGGAACTGTAGCAACAGCATCATCCCAAGTGTGGGAGCAATATTCTATCGTGAGTCTCACTTGACCTTGGTAGTGTCAGTAAAAGGATATGCTTTTACCAGGAGAGATCTTTGGTGATGGTGAGGTTTAACATTTGGAATAATTCTGAGAGCTCTAGTTGTATGTTGCTAATGTTTAAGGGAAGTGTTGTGCAATGTTGTTTTCTTGATACGAGTAGTGTTTGTGCTTTTTTATTTGCTGTCGAAAGAGACTAGATTTGCATATTCATATTGGAGGATGCTTTCAAGTTCTCTGTTCATGGAAACAGTGTAAGTGTTTTGTGTGGATGATGCATTATTGGGGAAGGTTAGGGAAGAATGGAGGGTAGTAACATCTGCATAAAGAGTAGGATTTATTGGACATGACAGCAATTAAGTCATTGAAGTATTGAAGGAAGAGTAAGAGTGATGGGAGGAAAAGCAAAGCTTGGGACACAGAGATAGTAGAGTAGATCAGAAAAACCTCTTTCAGTACACTGCAATAATATTATCTGACGGGAAGCTTTTGATCCCAGAGATAACTGGTGGGGCCCAGAGGCAGGATGTTTCATTAGGAGATGTGCATGCTAAATATGGTTGAAATCTTTGCTGATGATGATAATATTGCTGATAAGTTGCTTTTGTTAAATTTCTCTTGGGTGAGATCTAATGGTGAGTGACAAAGCAGAGCGGGTCCCCAGTAGATATGTCTTTACAGAATTTGAACTGGTGATCAATGTATTGGCTGTCTCCATTACCTTTGCAGTATAGTGAGTGCGATAAGATGATAGTAGGTTTAGTGGAGTTGCTTCTCTTGGGAATGATATACACTATAAGTGTATTTTGAAAGAACAATAGATCGAAGAGATTGAGTATTGGGGCTAGTTTTGAGGCACAATGCTTAAGGGTAAAGAAAGGGACAATGAGTTTGATGGCCTGTATGTTTGAAACAACTGGAAGTACTTTCGCATTTTGGTATGTATGTAAAATGTGAACCTGAGGGTGGGGGGAAAAAAAAAAAGATTTGGAAATTTATAAATGTGCAGTGTGGAGATGGATGCAAAGCCGGCAGCCAAAGTGGAAATTTTCTCTGCCAGGTACTGCTTATAGAACCATTGTTGTTGAGAAGTAGAATATTAATGTGGGAAGGTGATGGAGATTCTTTTGGCAAGGGACTAAAATGATTGACTAGCAGTTTGGGAGGTGGGATAACTAGAGGACTGTGTGTTGCATGGGAATATTCTTCATAGATTGGGTAGTGGTCATGTAAGAGTTGTAGTGCTGGATAAATGATGAATTTCTTCAAATGTTGTAGGTCTTGTTTTTTGTCTGTGGCTGTGAGTGAATTACTTGGGAAACTGTTCGGAACATTTAAGTTTTTGTTGCATGTGTGATGTAGCCAACTGACATAAGTCCTATTGGATCTAGCAAGTGGGGTGGAGTATTGTTTATATGTAGATGCATATTGGGTAGATGTATTGAGATAGTAGTCAAAAGAGCTGATAGATGCTGAGACAGCTGTGATGTAGAGATGAAGTTCGGAAGTAAGAAAGTGATCAAGGGTGTTTATAATGTGTGTCTGTCAGTCTGGGATGTGGTAAACTGAGAATTGCAAAAAGATTTGTTTTTTTGCCTCAGTGGTATAGATATGAAATGTGGACAAGAGCAAAGTGCAATTGTGAACATTGAAGTGATGGGGAGGCTGTCTTGAAAGGATGAAGTGAGATATATCCTCACTGCAGTCAAAGTGTTGCTGGTGGTTCGAAGGTACTGAATTATGAAGTGAATAATGAGCTTTATGTTGTGGTCTACAAAGCTACTATACTTTTGTCATACAATTATAACGTTTCTAAACATATTTTGAAAATCTATAGGGGGTGGGTGGGTCTTTATTAGATGTTTTACTAAATCTTCATCACTGATATTTTTTGATGTTTGCTTACTGGTTGATTTGAAAATTAGCTACCACTTTGCTGTTGTAGACTGTTTGCTGTATGTTATTTTGGATCATCAGATTACTTTCATCTGTTTTCATCACATACCTTTGCTACCAGCTGAATCTCTTTTGCTGCAAGCAGTGATTAATACCTTTAATTTTCAACTTTATTAATACTTGTCTGAACTTACAGTTTAACTATTTATGTTGTGTTCTCAGCATTTAAATATAATATTTATTATGAAGACTATCACTAATCTCTGAGCTTTGAGTCTTAGCCTGGATTCTGTGTTGAAATGGTATATTAGAAGTGATATTGAAATGCATCTGCTTTAGATCAACCAGACTTTGGTAATAATAGCTTTCCATTTAGTTGAATATTGGACACACACACACACGTTTAATGAGTACACATTTAGGTTGCTGTGCAAGTAAACCACATAGTTAAAGCACAAGAATCATTCTGCAGAATATTCATAAAACATCATCATCTTTATTTAACGTCTGCTTTCCATACTGACATGGTTTAGACGGCTTGAGTGGAACTGGTAAGCCAGAGATCTACACTTGGTTCCAGTCTGAATTTGGTTTGGTTTCTATGGCTGGATGCCCTTCCTAATGCCAACCACTCCGAGAGTGTTGTGAGTGTCTTTTATGTGTCACTGGCATAAATATATACATATATAAATTTATTTATAGACCTACTCACAAACATGCTTTCTCAGTATTTTAGTTAGTTAATTCCTGATGCAATAAATGTACTAATGAACAAATGGCTTTTTGTAAGGAGCTGTAAACCTTCTGTCTTTCTGAACTGGATGAAATGAACACCGTTTGAGCCAGTAATGACTGACAAAACTAATTGAACTGTGATTCACTCTGATCAGCAGAGTAAAGCATGTCATTTTCAAACTATATGTTCATTAAACAATGCAGACATTCTCTCTTAGTACTTTAGTTAATATAAATTGATTTTGTTTGGTATCTGTAAAAGTTTAGCACTTGTCTTTTGATGAAAAAAAAAAAAATTTGAACTATAACATTGGTTACTAAGGAAATAATATCAGTAGTTTTAGCAATTCATTTCCTACTTGCATGTTAATTCATTGCAAATGTGTGATAATTATATTGTAGTTTATGAAAATCGGAGATTCTAGTAATATAGATTTTGGTCTTGTTTTAAAATGTGTGTGTGTATACCCACACTTCTGCTTATATGTCTGTATATAGTATTTCATTATATTATATAAATTTGGCTGAATCAATAAGTGTTTATTTAAACTAGTACATCTGTTACCTATATTACATGATTGTAGGCAATGTAGATATGAGGAGATTGAAATAAAATTAATTTTGTTTGGTTTTGATTTGTAGAATCTTTCTTTAATGTGGTTTAATTTCATTAAAAAAAAATATTGAGAAGTTCACTCTTTAGATTTACAGTTCAATAATGTAAAGTAGTGTAATCATACTTCTTTCAATCAATACTTTTGAGTGCTAAATATGAAAAACCATATATATTGTATCTTTTGTATTACTGGTGTGTTTTCCATGTAAAAGGGATCATCCCTTTGTCACCAAAAATCTGAAGTACATTATGCAGTAGGGTATTGTTCTCATATTTGAAGACTATATTTTTTTATCACTATCATAGTAGTCTGAGCCATAGGAAAACCATCTTATTGAAATAATTTCTCTTCATTGAAAACCCTTAGGCCCTGGGCTATAGTTGTTTTGTTCTAGTATCCTTTCACTTGGACTACTTACCTGCTTTTTACTGTCTTTTCTGTTTTTTCTCTTTAATTTTTCTGCTACAGTAATTATATGAAGACTGTCGTTCTAATGATTATCATCTTGTAGAACTAATTACTTTTCTATTTCTTCATGCAACTCGATTGATTGAAGCTTCATGATATACTGAAATTAAGAAAGATCCCTACATTGCTGTGCACCAATTCTTCAAGATTTGTTCATCAGGATTTCTTTTTTACAAGAAAAATTCCAAAACATAATATAATTTTTTTCAAGATTATATGGCAAAGTAGCCTTATCAGAATTCTTTTCAAAGAATGTTTAAAAATTAGTTAAATAGAAACAAGCTTCCAGAATTTTTAGTAATTTGGGTTATAGAATTGTTATAATATGCAAAGAAAACTAATTTTTCTATTTCCCATTTTTGACAACCATTTTCCAATCTGTATATGAAATTGGAAGCAGGTTCAGACAATACTGAAGAATGTATGAAATTGGTTTGTTTCCTTCTACTGTTAAAGTAGTTATCTTGAAATCTTTAAGTTTTCTCTGATATTTTTCTGTTCTCTTGGTATATTATCCAGTCATTTTTATAACTGGTTCTTTTGCAGGTCTAATGAAGGACAATCTTTCTTAGTTTCATCTGTGTATTCTTAGTTGGTTAACTCCTCCATGCAGTTGGTCCCTTAACACACTTGCTTTCAACTAGTAGTACTCTGTGTCATTCTTTTCTTGTATAAGCTAGAAGAAATATTTTTGCCAATGTCTAAATAGAATTGGACATTTCTGAATGTGTCATTTATATTTTCTTGTCTATTAGTTTTGCTATTCGTTTAACTATGTTCCATATTTCCAACTGTGACAGGTATGATTCTTTCATATTTTGACAAGGATTCTTCAAGCTCTCTAGTGTCAACAACCATGAGAAAATGCACCCAGACACTCTGTAAAATGGTTGATGTTAGGAAGGGCATTGAGCCATAGAAATAAGCCAATTGACATGTTTCAGCACCTAGTGTTTGGGATCTGTAGTTCCCAGTTGGAGGCAACTTGGACCATGACAACCTGTCCAGCCCATGCCAGCATGAAAAATGGACATAAAAATTATTGATGATGATTGTGACAGAAATTGATGTTTTGACATAGAAAGTTGTAAGGTAATTCATTCTGTTTAATGCAGTCTTGCAGAATACATCTTAGCAAGTTGTTTCAGTTGACCTTTTGCTGGGATCTTTCCTTTTCTGATGTGTGTAATTTTGTCTTTTTATAATTTTTAAAAAACTTTGCTCAATGATCCTGGAGTAACATATAATTCAGTGTTTGTTTGATATTTTATATGAATTTATTTTCCATTTTTTATTTTATTTTTAGATCTAATTTTGTTTGAGTTCATTTTATACTTAACCTAAAACTGTGTTTTCTTCTTTTTTATTTGCAGGCAAAAAATGTAGATTACTTCAAACATTATGTTACAGAGGATTTTAACACTTACCTAAATCGTAAAAGGAATGACAATTGTCATGGTAACCATGTTGAAATGCAAGCATTATGTGAATTATATAATAGACCAATTGAAGTATACCAATACAGCTTAGGTAAGGCAATCATCTTTGACAGGTACATCTGTGAGAGGCTTAGAAATTTGCTTTGCAATCATATAGTTCCAGTTTGATCCTATAGCTTGGGTTAATCTGAGGTTATGGTTAACCCAAGCTTTGTGAGTGAAATTGAGTAGAAGGAAACTGGTGAAAGATTGTTTAATGGGCTGTATTGGATGATCATGGCTTCTCCTCCCTTTTCGTATTGATATTGACCTTTTTGAGACATGGTATTTTGGTATGTGTAACCAAAAAGGCCATTTTTTTCTGTTGAGATTGAAATTGATGGGTGCATGTAGAAAACAATGGATAAAGTACCTAAAACTATTTTATTGATATGTAAAACTATATTATGAAAGCTTGTAAACAGTACAATACATCCATCACAATAAGAAAACCTAAAACAGCACATAAATAAATAAAATAATAAGCATAAATGCTTCCTTGAAAAGAAAAACAAAAAAAATATGTACTAGTAAATCTAAAACTACACTAAATCATACAAGAAAAGTTTTTATGCAAAAATATTTAACAGTGTGTAACAGCTAGCTAGCACTTGTGTTTGAGGAAACATGGTCCATGAAGGTCTTTTTTTACACTTCTGACACATGGTTCTAGACCTTTTTTGTCCCCCAGGCGTTCTCCTGTCATTACAGACACAACAGTCCTTTCCTTTGTTTTGAGAGTTGGTGACCAGACCATGCCTCCAGTCTCCTCAGAGGGACCACTCCTCAGGTCCATGTAGACTTTGATCAAGGCCTTAACAACCAAAACACAAACCCTGGCATGTCTATCTGATGTGTGCTCCTTGTAAATTATATACGAGTTCAACATTCTGGAGTGAATGTTGAAAGTTCCTTTTTTCCAGTATTTAAGTGTCCTCTCATTTAGATAGCTGTACAGCATCATGTCACCCTGGTCTATCCCCACCATGTACTTGTTGTAAGCAAGCACAGAGAAGGGCTTGTAAACATGTGCTGCAGCTCTATGGGTTTGGCCTCGTCTTCTCATTTACACCTGTTAATCCCCAGCTTTCTCCTTGGTAGAGAGCAACAGCACAGCATTTTTGGGGGGACTTTTTGCAGAATGCTGTAGTCAAGATTTTTCCCTGTCTGCAGTTTAAACTCTCACCTGGTTGTTGCTGTACTTTTAAGGCTTTTTGAAAGCTCCTTTTTGTTTCTTTGAACAGTTCCAGTTATGTGGGTGTTATTTTCAGTCAGTTCACAAAACATGATATCCTTTGCCAAGATAGTTCCCAATGGTGCAGACCTGTTTCACTTTCTCTGTCTTACTTACTTCAATAAGCAAAGGAGCCCAGCAAGTAAGCTGAAATAGTCACTCAGCATCCACAGTTTGATGCTCCATTTGTGGTGATGCTTGTTGGGCAAATACTGCATCAGCTGAGTTTTGTTCTTTGTCCCAATCAAACTTTCATCAACACATATGCTTCTGTGTTGTGTATAGTGGTGACAAAACATCTTATATGCGTGGCCAATGATTGGAGAAAACTTTGCACAGGGATCATAGTTCACATCTTGAGGATCTGGTTGATTCCTATTATCCACCATGTGAAAAAATTTCAACTAAAGTTCAAACCTGCATCTGGCCATCAGCTGGTTGAACCAGGGTGTGGTTTGTGATGTCAAATAAGACCAATAGGATTTGATGGTTGGTTTTCTTAGTAGCTCCGTGTTGAGAATTGCAGCAGTGAATTCCTTCATCTCTGTGCCTAATGTTGGCATCCAATTCTTGGCGATTGATGTAGGTTTCAGTCTGGCTTTGGTCAGAAACTGTCTTGCATAATGGTTTGTCTCAATCAAGAAAAGTTTTGTCATTGTGTCTATCAAAAGCAGCAGGAAGTATGCAATGGGAGTGCTTTCTTTTGGTGGCATGTTTTTTGGTGCTGTGGACTCAAGAAGCTGGTAGGGATCATCACAATCCAATTTAGTATCATTGATCCTGAACTATGGCATCATTGCAGAATAAGTCTCGTCACTTTCTATTTCACTTTCCACAGATTCTTCAATATTTTCATACGTGCTTTCTTTGAATCACTAGAATCATCATCATCATTGTTTAATGTCCGTTTTCCATGCTAGCATGGGTTGGACGGTTCGACTGGGGTCTGGGAGCCAGGAGGCTGCACCAGGCTCCAGTCTGATCTGGCAGTGTTTCTACAGCTGGATGCCCTTCCCAATGCCAACCACTCCATGAGTGTAGTGAGTACTTTTTACATGCCACTGGCACAGGGACCAGAGGAAGCTGGCACAGCCTTGATCAGTTGGTGCTCTTTACATGCCACCGGCACAGGAGCCAGTTGATGCAGCGCTGGCATTGGCCATGTTTGGATGGTGCTTTTTACATGCCACCGGCACAGGAATCACAACTGCAATTTCCATTTAATTTTCATTTTGATGTTGTGTCGGTGGCACGTAAAAAGCACCCACTACACTCATGGAGTGGTTGGCATTAGGAAGGGCATCCAGCCGTAGAAACATTGCCAGATCAAACTGGGCCTGGTGCAGCCTTCTGGCTTCCCAGACCCCAGTTGAACCGTCCAACCCATGCTAGCATGGAAAGCGGACGCTAAACGATGATGATGATGTTGATGTACTTGACTCAATATGTCTCCTCAAGCACAGCAGGTCGCCCTACAATCCAAGGTACTTTTGAATGGGCTGGGGCTGGTTATACGAAACTGGTGTAGGATACAACCATGAACTCACTTTATTTGCTGGGTCTTCGCAGTCACAGTATATCTCCAGAGGTCTTGGTCTTTCGTCATTGCTTCTGTGAGGCCCAACATTCGAAAGTCATGCTTCACCACTTCATCCCATGTCTTCCTGGGTTTACCTCTACCCTGCATTCCTTCAACTGTTTGGGAGTGGCACTTCTTCACACAGCTCTCCTCATCCATCTGTAGTACATGACCATGCCAGCACAAACGTCTCTCTTGCACTCCTCATCCAATGCTTCTTATGTCCAGAATTTCTCTCAGGGCGTTTACACTGTCGTGTGTGCACACTGACATTACACATCCAGCCGATCATGCTAGCTTTATTTCTTTCAAGCCTATGCATGTCCTCAGCAGTCACAGCCCATGTTTCACTGCTGTGAAGCATGGCAGTTCGCACGCATGCATCATACAATCTACCTTTCACTCTGAGCGAGAGGCCTTTGTCTCAAGTAGGGGTAGAAGCTTTCTAAACTTTGCCCAGGCTATTCTTATTCTAGTGGTAACACTCTCTGAGCATCCACCTCCACAACTGACTTGGTCACCTAGGTAGCGGAATGTGATGGAATCTCTTTTCTGAGCATCTGTGGTGTTTATTGCCCCTGTGCATCTACCGCACACGAAAGCTGTCTTCTCGGTTAATCTTCCTTCGATGTTACTGCACCTCTTATGTGTCCATAGCTTACACTGGGTACATCTTATGGAGTTTCTACAGATTGAGCAAGGCCACCTACCTGAGGGTGTGTGTGATGTGTTCGCCTTCCTACTTACTAGAACTTTGGTCTTTGCAGCATTGACTCACTTGTATCAATCTCATTGCTTAGCTCGTAACTTTTCGTCAGAATTGCTCATCTTTGCAGTGGTAAAAACAAATAAAAACACACTGAACACTTTGGGCAAACATGGTGACATCTACTGAAAGACGATCTCTGATTGGCTATTACACTTCAAAACCAACCATTCATTTGTTTCATTGGGCCAATGGATTAGCCTCAAAGTCCTTTTAGCTTGTATCACTTGGGCTGATCAATCAGCCTGCATGTCCCAAAAGGGTTAAATTAGTAGCTGAAAAGTTAATTTATGCTGCTCTTCCTCCTGTATAAGTTGTTAATAAATAAAAACAAAAAAAATTGTTGAAGATGTCGTAGTAAGTTGCCAGATGCAGCTGTGCTTCTCAATTTGAATTATTATGCTTTATTTTATGAACAGTGAGTTAATATTCCAACTTCCTTCAATGTCGAAGTTTTGTCACTCATTGATCACAATTATCAATAATAGTTAACTGCACAGTTTAATTCTTTTGTTACTATGTTTCTGTTGAAATACATTACCTTTGTTAAATAACTTTGTCATTGAGCTGGTGTTTAGAACATAAGTTTATATCAGATCCAGAGGTGGTCTTGGGCAGGATGGAATCAAATGGGTTAAAATATGTTCCACTTCCAAGACTTCAGCTGTTATATTTTATTTCAACTCATTTGATTTGATTTGAAAACATTTTTGTTTTGGTTTCTCTGATAATGTAAAAATGCTTGCTAATTTACATCATCCTGCTGTAGAAATAAATGTTACGTGTTTATTAATACAGCATTTACTCTTGTCCTTTTTTATGGTCATAAACCAGGTTATTTTTCAGTGTAACAACTTTTAATTTGTCTAATTTATTTTAATAAATTTTTAAGAGTATTTTCCATTCAAATGAAGAATTTTTGGCTATTTCCTGTACTGACTTTTCTTTCTTCACATATTGTTATTTAGATCCTATCAACACATTTCATTCTTCTTATAAAACGGACAATGAACCAATAAGAATAAGTTATCATAGAAATGTTCATTATAATTCAGTTGTGGACCCATATAAAGCTACCATAGGTGTAGGACTTGGATTACCTGGTCTTCAGCCTGGGGTAAGTATTCATTTTGATTTTCAGTGTTTTGCCTCTATTTACCAACTTTATCCTCACTTATTTTTTTACTCTATAAATTTCTTTTGTATTTATAGTAATATGTGTTTAAAGCATTAATTTTACTAAATTTATTTCTGCTAATAAAAATATTGTTATTAAACTATTTTAGTTTTGAACTTATTAATTTAGAGTATCTAAACTATTTAATCCTTTCTCCAAAGAAAGCGCCAGCCTGAAATGTTATAACTCGCATCTCCCCACAACTTTCAAGATTATTACTGAGAGTTGTAAACATTATTAGCTGATCTTTACCTTGGTAGACTGCAGTTAGCTTCCTTACAAAGCAAGTTTACTGTTGAGATATATAGTGAGAAATGTGCATTTCTGATTTTGGGATAACATAAATTTAAAACTTTTAATGCAGTTAAATAATATATTTACTATATGCAAATGAAAATGTTATAAGTGTTAAAACGGAAAAATTCTCATTTTTAAAAAATGATACAACTTTTTAATACCTCTATTATTTTAATGTTATTTATGTATTTGTTTTATTCTAGTTTTATCTCTTGTGATTAATTTTTCTCTGAATAGTGTTGGATAATCATATTTTCATGTAATACAATGAAGATTGAGTGTATTTTAAATTGCAACTAGGACTTTTAAGAAATTTGAAATGTTAGCAAAATTATTCTCCTAAGATAATTTATATTTTAGGTTTTAATAGTATTTATCTTTTGTTTTTAATATTGTAGAGTTATTTAGATAAATTACTGTCAAAGCAAAATTGGTTTTACTTATTTGTGTTATTTCACTTATTTTTTATTTCTATATTTCAGTTAGCTGAAAAGAATTTAATGCGAGATGCTGTAACACAATCAGAAGATTTTCATATTGAAAAAGTAAGTTGATATCGGCTTTTGGTATCATATATTGTATATCATGTAAAATTTTCTGTAATTTAATATTTGTATGTAAATAGAAACTTTATGCTGTGTACTCAACATAAACTTCATGTGCACAAAAAATGCATTCATGGGAGTAGTTAGCAGAAATGCCATTTCAACTATGCAGAAGCTTTTATTATTGAAGGTGATCCAATCAGCTGTGAAGGTTGTTATTACAAAGGCATAGGATCTTTTCGCTTTGACTGGCAGATTTTTAAAATAATTTCTTTGTAACTAAACACTTTTAAACTTCGTATACTGGTAGAATGTGTTACATAAAGCATCTTTTTCTCTTGACTTTCTTGAGAAAATTCTGTAGTTTGTAAGCTATTTGTTGTTTAATTTCTTGCATTTTGGTAATTTCAACCAATCAATGACGTCTATTGAGGTGAATACAATTTCTCTGGTTCTTTGTCAACAACAATTTCTGAGAAAAAGATGTTTTATGTAACACATTCTACCAGTATATGAAGTTTAAAAGTGTTTAGTTACAAAGAAATTATTTTAAAAATCTGCCGGTCAAAGCGAAAAGATCCAAAGCATATTATCTGAAGTAAAGATGAGGTCTTATAATTTCAAGAAACTGTTACATCTGTTGACAGCAAAGGCATTCTATCTCTGAGTGGAAGACAGAGTGTTTGATGCTATGTATAAAGTGCACTTTTGCGCAGTGCTGCATGGATGATATTTTATTGAATGTTGTTTATTAATGCTTGCATCCATTATATTCTTCCAAATCCATGAATTGCATTCTATCTTTCATCTTCTGGAAATCATAAATCTTCGTCATTTGTTTTATTGTTCTCTCCCTTCATAATGCATGAAATGATACATCTATTACACCAGGCAACAAATTACAACTTTTTTTTTTACAGCTACGTAAACTACTGATTCCTATCAAATTTCTGATCTTATATCTAAAATTTTCTATCATGTTCAGATTTTATGGAACCAAAAACCTCTATTTTTCATTCTTTCTCATGTGCTTCTATTACAGAAGTCGTCTTAACTACTTTTCCATGCCATGTTTTATGTTAGGTATACTTAAATAATTAGTGAACAGGAATGTCTTTCCTCCTTTTTCCAGTTTAAGACAGACAGTGGAATTCTGCTGGTGGAGTTGCCACCCCCTGCATCCGACCATCCATCCAAAGTGCATTAGTATTTTGTTGTTGCTGCCGAGAGGCAACTTCCTGTTCTTAAGTGAAACTTTGGTGTTTCCTCTACCTTTGTCATTTGCAGGATGATGAGCTCTCCTTCTGCAGGAACCAACAATAATCTCCCACCATATATAGGTTGAAATTACTTTGGTATCTGAGATCTGTTGGTGGATGTGCTCATGCCATGCTTGTCACTCACAGCTCCAAGGTTGGCTGGGAAGATAAGAATGTAAAAAATTTATTTTCTAAGACATTCTGCATCCCATGTTTTCATAAGATTTAAGCATGTTTTCTATGAGTTCACGGTGGTTTTCAGCTTTGTAGTTTTCAAGAAAAATTTTGACAACTTCAACAAAAGATGTTCATGCTCCTAGTTCATTCTCATTTAGATTAGATGGAAATGATGAGTTGTGGATCTGTGGTCCAGTGACAACTCCAGCTTGTAGCTTAGCATCTGTCAATATTTCTTTGAATGTATCCTTTAAATATTAGAAACAACTACCTTGATCATCCATACTCTTCACAAAATTTTTCATAAGGCCAAGTTTAATGTGAAGTGGTAGAATATCTACACGGACATGACAGAAGTAAATAGGCACCCTTATAATCATTAAAATTTATTTAAATCTGAAATTATACATCCAGATTATGTATTAATTGTTATAATGTGAACATTTAATATTTAGTAGACATGCCCTTTGAATTTTTCAATGCAAGGACCCTATTAGGCATACTACTCATCAGATGGCGAATATTCTCTTGCAGAATTTCTTGCCATGTTTCATGCAGTAATCTCAAAACATCTGGCTTTGAAGATGCTTTCTTGTTCTTTTTATGAAGTGTCCTGTCCATTATGTCCCTGGGGTGTTCAATAGGGTTCATAACTGGTGACTGGCTCGGCCATGAAAGCTTTTTAATGCCATTCTCATCCAACAAGTATTGGGTCATTTTAGCTGTGTGACAAGGAGCCCCATCTTCCATAAATAAAGAGTCTTTAATCATTTCACCACTGGAGAAGATTGGAAGGAGTCCTTTCTGCAATATGGACACATATTTATCTGAGTTTATGTTTCCCTCATACTACACCAGCTCCGATCAACCATTGCTCCAAATTGATCCCCAAATCATCACAGAGAATAGCTGCTATGTTTCATTGTTGGCTGCAATCTTTTCACATCAAATTCTTGATCACAGAGTCTCCAGACCCACACTCAACCACTGTCAGGAAATAGAGCAAATCTTGACTCATCAAAGAATATGTCAGTGTCCCAAAATGCTAGTGGCCTCTCCACCATCTCACTAGCCCAATCCTTTCTCCGCTTAATGTTGGCTGGTCGAAGAAGTGGCTTCCTTCTGGTTACTCTGCCATAGTAACCAAGTTTGTGGAGATACTTGACTGCTGTTCTGGGACTGATATCAACTTATTTTGCTATGTCAGAGGCCTTGCAACGAGGTTGTACTCTATACTTCTCTTAGCAAAGAGAAGAGTCCTGTCAGAGGGCCCTGGTTGATCTGGGTGGGGTGATGTGGACGCTTTTCCTTCTCTTGTGAATTGCACAATTACTCTATTAACTGTTGAAAGTTTTCTGCAATTTTATGCTATGTCCACCTTCAGAATGATCCATAATACACCCTCTTTGAAATTCAGACAGTTCCAAGGATTCTTTTGTACATAGCATGATTAAGCAGTCACATATGTTTTATGGGGTGTCTATTTACTTCTGCCATGTCTGTACTTTCCAAGGGTTAACAAGTGCTGGATATTTCACATTGTGTTTACCAACATGTTCAGTTCTAGATGGCCAATTATGTATTTTGTAGTAGCTCTTGTCATCTCTATTGTTCCATGGACACAAAAAGCATATATGCTTTGCGTAGCTCAACTATAACCCAAGAAATAATAACTTTAAGGCTGCCACAAATATTACATGTGGACCTTATACTTGATGAATCTTAGTAGTTCCATTGATTTATAACCCTAAGGTCAGTGGCATGTGCTATAGGCATTGAAAGTTTTTCATTGCCGTTGTATAGTAATACAGCTTTAAGGCTAGCTTTATTAAAGTCAATGAACAGCCTCCATTCTTTTGGATCATAGTGAAAGCCAATATGTTTCTGCCACAATATCAGGCTGCTGATATTGTGGCAGAAACAAATGTTTTCTTCCTAAGTAAAATGATGAAAATTGCTGATGGCAATGGTGGAAATGGGAAATTTAGGTGTTTAGCTGGAGAAAACCCTATTCTTGAAGTTTGGAACCAGGCAACTCTGCCTTTTCTTTTGGTAATTCCAAATCACCAAGTCATTTAACATCTGCTTGACTTAACAAATGTGGGGAAGTAGTTGCATCTGGAACATATATGCTATCTTTCCGTATTTCTATATCACTAGCAAAATCTTCAGAGGACTGCTGTCTTCAACAACCACTCTACTTCACTGTCATGTAGTGACTGACCGTTGCACTGTTATTATGCTCTTGACTCAGTGTTGCTAACTGAGGATATATTGATCAAAATCGTTAGAGTTTGTGTATGATTAGCAAATATAAATTGCTTTAACCTTGAAAAGCAAGTTTCATATTTCTGGCATTAAGCTGATTAAAACCAAACTTTGGACATGGTAGGGAATTTTACTAAGTGATTTGCATTTTACACAAAATCTAGATGTGATAGGAAATACCTAATTATAGATTTGAAATTAACATACCAAATTTAGCCAGGAACACCTATTTGTAACAAAAATCTCTGTAACAAAATCTTTGTTGCTTGTTGTTATCTCTTCAAATTGAATAGTTAATTTTTTTCTGTAGGGAAATATGCTTTAAAAATTGTTTTTAAGCTGTTAAATGTTTTGGAACAACTCTTTAGCTCTTTCAAAACAAAATAAAGAATATAAGTGAAACAAATTTTTTTTCTTCTAAATGAAAAAAAGAAGGAAAAAAGGAACAAATTGAAACTTGGGGGTAGAATGAGTTATGAATCAATGTAACAGTTAATAAAAAGAACCTGATATAATTTTTTTTCTTCTTTCAGGCTATGTTAGAAGATAAATTACGTGAAACTGACTGGGAATTGACTCAAGAAACAATTGAAGAGCAGGTGGCTCGAGAATCATATTTGCAGTGGCTTAGAGATAATGAAAAGAGAGCTAAAATTCAAGGCCCAGTAAGAACATCAGTGCTACAATGCTGTGATATTTTTAATATAATTTGTTATTTATTGACTATTTTTTTTCATTTTCTCTATAATTTAGCTGTGTCTCAGGTGACATTTACCATCATATACTTTTGTTACATAAGTTGGAGCAGAAGTAATTTTTTAAACTTTTTTCTTTCTGATATTTTTAGCATTATCTGAAAGTAGTTTTATTTTTGTTTCCTTCAAAATACTTTAAATTAGTCTTAGAAGATTTGCAAGAAATCCCACAGAAAATATGAGCTTTGTTTTATTGATAATACTTCAGTACATAGTCGTTTTAATGTTGTATTTCGTCTTATTAATTAATTATCACTTCTGACTTGAATGTAATTATGCTATTTTTGTTATTCAAACAGGATCAAATCTGCATAAAAGATTATGCTAAAATTCTTTACATACATGTAATGTATTATTTTTCTTGCTGTTTATTCTGGTGTAGTTTGTTTTGGCAGTTGGATTTACTTCATTCTTCTGATGCCTACATTTCAGTTGGCATTTAATTTCAATTCACAAAACTGGAATTTGCTAAATATTTTGTAATTTTGGAGTTGGTGCCTTGCTGTCCAGCAGTTTTTTTCTTTCTTTTAACTGTTTGTCTACAGTTGAAGGTTGCACTGAGGACAGATGGAAAAATACACATAGAACAGTTAAGATCAAACATGCAGTCAAGTACAGATGAAATGTTAACAGGATGCAATATTTCAAAGTGTCTTGGTAGTGCTGTAGTGTAGCAGTAAGAACTTTGTAAACCGAGTCAGTGACCTGATTTTAATTCCTACTTTAATTTAGTTATGTTATTAATATCCTTAAGAAAGACATGGATATTACAAATTTTTATTTCCTGTTGTGTTGCCTAAAATGCTGATTTCATGCTTATGTAAACAACCACTATCACAAAGTCCACTGGAATAAGCAGTTATTTGAAACTGTTAATGATGGTTGTATTTTCATAAACTATCATCATATTCAATATATATTTTGTGTACTATGATAATGTTTTGGTTTTATACATATGCACACACACATGCACCCATACGCACATGTGTGTACACACACACACATGCGCGTGCACACACATATGCTGTATGCTTAATTTCAGTGAATATATAATTTTTCATAATTGAAGTTTTTGCTCTGTAAAATGAGATTATTTTAGATTTTAGTTGGCAACATCTCTGACTAAAATATACTGCTATGGAAATGATAGATGAATTTTAAAAAATAATTTTCTGCTGTTGGATTTAGTTTTGAAGAAGATGAAGTGCTCAGTAATTACATAGTTTAAACAGTAGGCATCCACTATTAAAATATTCTTATTCTGGTTGTGATGATTATCAAATGTCACTTTTTGTCACATTTTTAGCTTTGGTGACAGTTTATTTTGATTTTTATAAAAATATATCCTATGGATTTAGTTTTTTAAAATTATCTTAAGTGATTTTGGAAAAACGTTGTTTAGTATATGTTAAAAAGAACTGGTTTTGAAGTAATGGGTGTCCTGTGTACAAACATGATACTGGTGGATGGCCAAATCAATTGAGCATTGTACAAATGAGCATGGGAAATTCGGTTATGTCCCTTTATATACTGAGTTTCAACCTCACCCGTGTCAACTTTTCTCTTTCATCCTTCCAAAGTAGTAGTTAAATGTTTGGGGTTAATTTGTCTATACTCATGAAGGCAATGTTCCCAGCATGATAACAATCTGTCTGAAATCAGTAAAACAATAGAATTATCTGTATTTTATAGACCACTGTTTAAAACATCTAAAGTTTTTATTTGGTTTGATGTTTAGTATTTATATTTTGTTATTAGGCTAGATCTGCAAGTGCAACATGTAGCTCCGCCAGTGAATATTCTCTAAATGGTCCAGAAACAGTTGCCTCTCCTGACTGTGGCCGTCTTGGACGTTCACCCCGTAATCGTAGTGCTTCAAACTCCACTCAAAGTAGTCCCAATGCTGAAGAAAGCTCCCATGAACAACAACAGTTAGCGCAACAACAAATGCAGCAGCAGCAACAACAGCAACAGCAGCAACAACAACAACAACAGCAGCAGCAACAACAACAACAGCAGCAGCAGCAACATTGTAGTCCGAATCGGCCTGTTGACTTAGCATTGCATTCAGGTATATTTTTTTATTATATATTTTACGGTTGGGTGATTATCCAATTCTTCAATTTTTGAAGTGATGCATAATTAATAGTTTCTTTTCATTCAAATATAAAGATCTTGTTTTTAAGAGACAAGGCATGGGTGTTGATGGATGTAGTTGTTGATAAAAGCAACAAAATAGTGTCAGTTCTTCTTTTAAAACTATCTTTTTAAAAATTTTTTTATCCTCAATGAAAATTCCTTTATTGGAGAAATTTATTACACAGTTGAAATAAAACTACACTGAACTCTAAACTTTAAAGTCTTTAAATTCATTGCAATGTAAGAATAACTTAAACGCATTTGACTGTTTTGTTTGTAAACAGAAAGTATTAACTACTGCCATTATAATTCTTTATGAGATTAAAAGGGTTCAGAATCATTTCATTCAAATCAAATGTTTTGCAACATTTTTCTTTTGTACTACAAATTTAGAACAAATCTTATACAATTAACTGATCAATTTTACATTGATTTGATATTGTTTTTTTTTTTAGAAGTTGCCCAAATAAGTAAAATTAACAGTATGATGTTTCTGCCATTTCTTGATTCTTGATCCAAATCGAAATCAAGTTCGATGACTGGCATCCGTGCTAGCGGGGTACAAAGAACACCATACAAGTGTGATTGCTGACAGAGCGGCTAACCAGCTTCCGTGCCAGTGGCACATAAAAGGCACCATTCGAGTGTGATCGTTACCAGCATCGTCTTACTGGCACTTGAGCCCCGTGTTAGTAGGGTGCTAAGAGCATCATCCGAGCATGATCATTGCCAGAGTGGCTAATTGGCTTCCGTGCCGGTGGCACGTAAAAGGCACCATTCGAGCGTGATCATTACCAGCATCGCCTTACTGGCACCTGTGCCGGTGGTATGTGAAAGCACCCACTACACTCTCGGAGTGGTTGGCGTTAGGAAGGGCATTCAGCTGTAGAAACTCTGCCAGATCAAGATTGGAGCCTGGTGCAGCCCTCAGTCAAATTGTCCAACCCATGCTAGCATGGAAAGCGGACTTTAAAAGATGATGATGATGATTATATACATCTTTAATCTTATGAGATATAAAGCAATCTCATTAGTAGTGCTGCCATGATAAAATGCATGAAGTACACTCCATAAAATGGTTGGCAAATGAACAGATACAGTGTAGGAGTCAAGAGGTCTTATCATTGACATGACATCACTCTGATGGTGTTGCCACCATATATGCACCCAGTACACTGTAAAGTGGTTGGTGTTAGTAAGGGTACACAGCTGTAGAAAAGTACCAAAAATGAAATGTATGAGCATAGTTTGGTCTTTTGACCTATTTTGACGTGCAGAAACTCCAAATCAGAACTGACTTACATTGTGATCACCTGTCTTTTCAAAGTCAATTTGGAAAGGGAATGTAAATGGTGAATTGATAGTGATTACATATTTCTTTCTCATCATGGATGAGGGAAAACTTACTGAGGTAATTTCTTCAGTGAAATAACTAAAAGAATAACCAGCGTTGCCTTACTGGCACTTGGGCCTGTGTTAGTAGGGTGCCAAGAACACCATCCGAGCGTGATCGTTGCCAGAGCAGCCAACTGGCTTCCATACCTGTGGCACGTAAAAGTGCACCATTCGAGCGTGATCCTTACTAACGTTGCTTCACTGGCATGTGTAAAAAGATTCGAGCGAGGCCATTGCCAGTACCACCTGACTGGCCCCCGTGCAGGTGGCATGTAAAAAGCACCCACTACACTCTCGGAGTGGTTGGCGTTAGGAAGGGCATCCAGCTGTAGAAACTCTGCCAGATCAAGACTGGAGCCTGGTGCAGCCATCTGGTTGCCAGCTCTGTCAAAATCGTCCATGCTAGCATGGAAAACGGACGTTAAATGATGATGATGATGAAGAATAACTGTTAATTTCATTTATTCTGTCTTTATTTTCTAGATTGTTTTTTTTGTTGTCATTTTGTGTTTGGTTTATACAACTGATAATTAGGTTGAAGCTATCCAAATGGTCTCTTGTCCTTTTGTTAGTATGTTGTGAATAAACAATTTGAACAAGGTTGTCTATAAATAGTAATAACAACGTAAAAATTTACTTGCTTTTTTTAAAACACCTTCAGCATTATTTAATTACAGATGATATTGTGATATTAATGTTTATTGGCTTCTTATAGGATGTCCTAAATCGCCTCAACTTGGCAGTGAACCTCTTCTTGGTGCTGCAGCTGGTGCAACTGCAAGTTGCACTTCTAGTGATATGGCTACAGGTGGTTTTGATGAAACTGCATCTTTAATGAATCACTTGCCACCAACTATGTTTGGTAAGTTTAAAAATGAATAAATTTAGTGAAATCTTTATTTTTTAATATAGATGTCATTAACTAGTTTAGATTATTTTTGCCCTTCTTTTAAATCTTCCATTATAGAAATAAAGTTTGCATATATTTCTTTTCACTCTTCACCTTGACATGTTTAAGAGTGACTGTTAACATCTTGTGTAATTTTCCTTATCTTAACTAATATAGATTAGAGCATAGCTTAACATATTAATGTAGCTATGAAGAAATAAATGTACTGTATAGATGCTACAAAATGACGACAGTCTGAATCTAGATTTGTTTTTCTATTTCAACCCATATAATGAAGATATTTCTGGAGATAGCTAAATGAAGATCTAATTTAAAGACTTAATTTATCTTATCTTTCAAAATATATTTTTATTGCTTTTACATTAAGCCATGGTTATAGTTTTATTTACACTGTAGCAAGACTGATTTATAAGTAGTGCCTTTCGTTATAGTGTTGTCTGTTCACTTCAGGTCTAACAGAATGGGAAGAAGATGACATCCTTGCACAAGTGATTGCTCAGTCCCAACAGGAATACTTTGATAGTTTAAAGAAAAATGCTGCTTCAACGTCAGTTTGTGATAATGCCAGTTTTAACATGGACCAATCAACACATCATTCAAGTTAACATAGGATTGCTTACTTGCATAGGCACAAAGGCAGAACCTATGTGTGCAAAATCTAGATACATCCAGTACTTTTTAAATGATGGAACTTAACATCAGTTTAGATAATTTAAAAAAATCTACAGTCTTTTCTATGATATAAGATTGTTGAAATTCCATAACATGTTCATTTATAATGAGCTATTTATCTATGCCTGTTTCTCTTTCTTTCCTAAATATATATAGATTTTCTCTGTGTGAATGTTTTCAAGTACTTGTCTTTCTTCTACAAGTATACCCTATGCTGCTTTAGCTCACCCCTCTAATTCATGTTCAAGACTGTTACAATTTGATTCTACTCTAATGGCATCTACAAGTGGATGAATATTATGTTTTTAATCCCAAAAGAAAAAAAAAAAACAAATGTGAGGGACTTAAAAGGTAAGGTAGACCCATTTATCAATTTCAGCACAGTTAACAAACTAATTCATGGAGTTTATACTTTGGAAGATATAACTTTACCTTTTTAGGTGTCATAGTTATTGATACTGCTTCTCTCTGTTTTTGGTGTTACACAATTAGAATCAATTGTCAGTTTTGGTTTATACTTCATATTATGGATAACTTCTGTAAAAATCAAACAAATCTTGGTGGCTTTAAGTTCAGCATTTCTCTGAACAGACCCCCCCCCCTTTTTTTTTATCAGTGAATAATTTCATTTATTTAAATCATGTGATAAATTAAAGTTGAACCTACAGTTCAAATAATGACCATTACATTAAAAAAAATACTTATAGTTTTATCTTTAAATAAAAGAAGATATTATATAAAAAAAAAATCTTAAAATTTCACCAATTTCAAAAAAAGGAGTATTTTTATGATCAGTTTGAAAAGAAAAAATAAATAAATAAAAAAAATATCGAAATGAAGAAGCAAGTTACTATACCATTTGTTCTGAAATCATTGATTCAATGTAACCGGAAAATGTTTTCATGGATAAAAGTGAAAGAATTGTGTCAGCAAAAATTATGTCTCAACTGACAAACTTTTCCAGAAAATAGTCAGTGAAACAGAATGGGTTATGTTCTGCCTTAACTCTGATGAAAGTTTAGTTGAAATATCATTTCTCTGGAAATTTGAGAAATGGTCATACTATTTCAACTTCATTTTCCTCCTTTGCCCATCTTCACCTTACTGACCAAACCAGAGCTGTTATGGCCTTTGTAACACCAAAACAGTATCTTGTTATGCTTTATATGATAACTTAAGCACATTGTATAAATAAATGATTGTGGCATCTCAAAAATTTTTTTAATACATCACTTTTCCACAATGTAGATCACTTGCTACATAGTAAATAAAATATAAAATAAAAAAAAGTCCTTTACATTTATACTTATTTTGAAAAATAAAAACACTGAGCTACCCCACTTCTTTTCACTATGCGCGTGCACACACACACATACACATTTATAGTCCTAGTTATCATTTGTGTTTTGAATGATTTATATTTAACTTCTACTTTATTGTGAAACCAATTCAGAATGGTGTCTGCTTTTCTCAAGGTTTATATATATATATATATATATTATATATATATATATGTATATATATGTATATATATATACACACTCACACACACACATAAATTCACAGCTTTTGAAAAAAAAATCTAATATAAAAAAAAAAAATTATGCTGGTTAGAAAACATGATCATGAAAAGAAAGATATTCAAAATGTGGCTTATCTAAAGGACTACAAAAATATTTGACTTGAATACATTTGAAGTTTCATATTAGTATTTAAAGCAATTTTTAAAAGTAAATCTGTAAATATTCCAAATTGGATTATTAGTGAATATAATAATATATATTATTTCCATCACTATTGAAGCTATTAAATGAAACTTTAACAGTGTATTTTATGTTTGTGGTTTACTTATTTACTTTCTTTTGAATGCGGTATTGATTTGGATTATATTAAATATTTTCCAAAGATTTTCATTGTATGATATTAGCTAATCAGGTGTAACTTACAATTTTATTTCCTTAAATATGCAAACCTTACTGTAAATTAATTGTTAGAAGTGTTGTTAACATGAGATAAACTTGAAATATTGTTTCATAAATTAAATGCCACAAGTTTGAATGATGACACACTGTTTATAGTGTACAGAAAGTGGAGTATCGGTGTAGCACATATGGAAATTGCCCATGCTTGATAACAAATATCTGTATTATAAGTTCTCAGTATTATCTATTAAGATAATCTTTCTTTTTAACAACAAACTGTTTGTCTTGTGAATACAAGCTGTTGTTTAGCAAAGAGTGGTGGTATTTGAGGCCATGGTCATCTCATCTTTTTCTCTCATGCTTTTATGGGTTGGACAGATCTACTTTTGTGTAGTATCATACTTTTTTCTGCAGGTTCTTTTCAACTTGGATTGTTTGGTACACTTCTTTCACCTGACTTTTATTCTTCATATAAATCACATATCCATATTAAGATTTCTGTTTTGCACATCTGATTCCTTTTAGATATCTCTACCCACTCTTTTGCTTTGTTGTTCATGCACATCACACATTCAAACTATACCAACATAGTTCTATCCAGCTTTTGCACTAGGTGCCTTTATTTCACACTTTATACACAACATAGAATCTACCATTCACTCAAATAGCTCTTTTCCCCACTCTGTCCACTATACTTTAGCAGCACCCACCTCTACTGCTAATTTTGTTACCTAGGTAACAAAAGCTGTCAACTATTTTGATATGAAATTTCGTTTCATGAGTGCTCTGACAGCTAACTTCTGGTTTATCTACTACATACAAACCCTTTTTTTAAAATCTTTTCATCCTATGTGAACCCCTGCACCTTTTATACACTTAATGGGATGCAGTATAAAATTACTTTGTATTCCTTATTTGCATATTGAAAACAGCCACTTCTTATTGGCAGATTTCTGTATTCTTTTATGCTTATTCAAGACCTGGCTTCCATGTTTCAAGCTATGAGAAATGGGTCTTTGACATGTTCTTACAGAAACCTAATCTTGAAATTTTATGTAGTCCAGACTAGCTGTCTACGAAACTCCTAGCTGAACTCATTTTTAAAAGCACCCATGTAAATGACTCAAGCCATTCATATACTCACTTCTCTTTGCTACCAGACTGCGGTATTCTGGTGACCTGTAGAAAGTCTTTGACAGGTATTTTGTGGCTTACTCTTAGTGAGACTTAAAACAAGAAGTTTCAAGCTTAAAAGAGGGCATGGATAATATTCTGTCTTGGTTCAATGCCTAAAGCACATCTAAGCTAATTCTCTTCCTAATTAATTGTGCCACTTCCATAACTGCCTCTAGAGCTCTTGTCTTTGTATCGGTGGATAGTGCTGCTACATCAGTCATTGAGGATAACCACCTTCTGACTGGAAAACATTCCATTGCTTTATTCCCCGGTAATTGAAATGACTATTAAAAGAAAATGTTTATGTGAAATGGCTTTGCAAAAAGTTTCACTCAGTAATATAGTCTCTTTCGAGAGATGTAATTGGAGTAAAATAATATAAAGACAATCTGATATATTAATTATGCAAGCATTAAATTATTTTAATGTTTATGGAATTATGTTTAATATCTTAAACTAAAATAATTACATAATTTTGAAATGTGTTCCAAAGTGCTAATAAATTTCTATCACAGTTTATGTAAATTTACAAATTTAAATATAACAAAAACAGCAAAAAACAAAACATTAAACCAGTGGAAAATGTCTGTAATAATTTATTCAATAAATCATTTAGGTTTTATTGGACAGCAGTAGCTTCTGAATTCAGTTTTTATTTGTCAGTTACAGTACCTGCTTGATCTTTTATAATTATGTGTGCACCAGTATTTTACTCAATAATTCTCATAATTGGCCAGTGTTGTGTAGAGTTGAAATTATGATATTTATAGAAACTGTAAAACTTCTCATTTGGTTTTGTAAATTATAGTCAATCTAAATTTACTGCCATTTCTCCCCTCCTGTTTAATTAGAATGGAAGGTATATGAACAGCATATGTTTACTGCCATTTAGACAAATGGATGTTGCTCTGCAATACCATACTACATAGCAATTCCCACTTATCAAAATGGAGGTATATATGAAAAAAATAAAATTGTGTATATATTTTTTAGGTACAAGATTATTCAAGTGTCATTGTAACTAAGCTCACTAATGGTGACTTGAAGAGGGAATCCCTGAATAAGATACTTTTAAGGTGTTCTGCTTTCATAATTAATTTTATATAACATTAATGGAAAATTAAAACTCTAAGGCATCAAAAACCTGTAATTGTCTTCTTTAACTTAATTCAGAACTTAAAAGAACTATATGAAAAATATCTTAAATGTATGTGATTTCTTGGACAGATTTTGTTACTTAAACTACTTTTTTTTTTAATCTGTTCTGAACAAAAAGCCAGCAGCATACAGTTTTGAAAGCATAGTTATTAATTTGGAAGGAAATTTGATATGCTATGTAAGATTGATCTAAATAATGTCATTTTGAAAGTGTACCACAAGATGGTTCATTAAAATTGAAAAATATTTTCAAATGAGATGGTGTTTAATACATTAATTCGACATCAGAGAAATAGATTTTATTTGGAATAATTCTGTTTCTCTCAAAAGACCACAGCCAAATAAGTTGAGTTAACAAAAAAAAAAAAAATTATGAATATCAACATTCATATGATTAAGTATAGACACAGAATGCTTTCTTGCTACTTATAGATTGCGAAAATCATCAGAAGTATATAATACTGTGATTGGAAATGTTAAATTGGAAAATGAAGTCCAGACTTCAGCATTACTCTTATTTTCATAAATATTTTTGAAGGACAAATGGTAAAAGGCAATTCTGAAAGCATAATTAACCCATATCAATCATGGGGAGGAGGAAGTCCTTACGAATGTTGGTGCAATGAATAGCAATCTTAATTCTCATTTTTGTAGGGTCCCCGCCCTTTTTTTTTTTTGTTCAATAAAATAAATGATTACCCCCCCATCCATTATATTTTGGTTTTATTAAAAAATTAATTTTATGATATATGTTCGCAACAAAGTTTTTATGCAGATGTCAAACATTTGTATGATTATCATATAGGCGAAAGGTAAAGTCAGTAATTAAATAAAAGAAACTTTCTTGAACGTATTAAAATATAGACAATTATATATAAAGTCCATACTTTAATCAAAATAATATTTTCAATCTAAAAACTGAAGCATGAACAGCATTATTCATGTCTGCCCAATTGTTTTCCTTAGGTAATATGCTATCACATAAGTTTACTGTGAGTAAAACTCAAAAATTTTAACATTGGTGTTGGGATTGCAAATTTGGTTTCATTTCAATTATTTCCATAATGCAGTGCTTTCTAACAGCAAGATTATATTAGAATTAATAATTTGTATTCAAGCACTTACAAATTATTATTATTCACTTGGGATCCAAAGGGAATAACAATGATGTTAAAAGGAGAAACTTATAATAGCAAATGAATAGCATCTCCCCATTCTATTTCTCACCAAAATATCTTCATTCTTAATTACGATGCTATATCAGTAATTCAGCAATACTGTTCCTTTCATGTAAAGTGCCTGGAATTAGACACACTGAATTCTGGGGCAATACTTTCTGCAACAAAAATTTAATTTTTTTTTTTCCTTTCCTTATTGAACGCATCAGAAAGTAATTATCTTTTTACTTCTCTTTATGTAAATTGGTTTCTCAAGTTGTTCTGAACCAAACATACATCTTTCTTTCTTTCAAGGAACAGCAAATTGTGATTTCAAGTAGGTATTAACTATAGTTTCATCTTCTTTCATATAAACGGGAATTTTTTCATATGGTTTAGGATCCAAGTCAATAATAGCCAAGGAATGCTTATAGGGCTGTCCAAAGCAGTCTGTTAAATAAGAGACACCTGACATATCCGAACTGAAAAATAAAATTAAAAGGAAAAAATATATTCAATTCTTAAAAAAAATAAAATAATAATATTACAAAAACAATGACCACAACAGGTTTAAATCAGAAGGCTATTTAAAATAATTGGTAACAATAATTCTGTATAATATTGGAATTGGAGGGCAGTACATAGTTTAGTGGTTAGGGCGTTGTACTCATGATAGTGAAATTCTGGGTTCAATTCCAAGACCTGATGATGCGTTATGTTCTTGAGCAAAACACTTTATTTTGCACTGCTCCATTGACATCTGATGTGTGGCACACAATGTTGATTTGATGAAGGGAGTGGGCTTATGTGCACTATAAACACACCATTATTTATGATCACTATAAACACACCATTATTGCAGATTGTTTTGCAAGAAATTGCAGAACTATCTTTCTCAAGCATGAAAAACTACAATTATATAATTGGAAGTAGACTGCTGTGGAGAAATGGCATAGTGCTAGGCTAAATGCATAAAATATTCAATTTCATCCTTCAATATTTCTAATTCAAATCTAGTTTTTTCCTTTTTCCAGTTCACCCCAATAACTATCTATGCATTCCAGCCTTTCTATTGTCTACATTCTGGCCAGTTTTTGACACAAATTTACATTAACCTAATTTAAGGCTTGCTATCTGTTTCATTCACAAATTACACTACTATACAAACAATGTAAACACATAACCAATCCTATAATAAAATGTTGGTGCAATGTGAGAAAGAAAATCTAATACTTAGAGTAGTGACTTTCATTGATGAGAAAAATCTTGGAGATTTTAGTATCTGAAAGAGATAATGGGATGTCATTCGACTTTTTTTTTCTTCTTTACATTCCTGTGCATTTTCTTGTAAATTTAAGGTGGCAAATATATTCAGTAAGAATTCAGTTCCTGGTTAGCTGAAATAGCAACCCAGATTGGATTCCTGATTGAAACTATTTCATTTCCTCTCTGATTGTAAGACTCTTGAGATGATATTACAATCAAATGATTCTCTCACCTGTGTAAATTTGAGATCTTTAATGAAAGGAATTTAAATAAATTAAAAAAAAAAAAAATTACCGATTATCTTGTCTCTGCATAGCAAGAATAATGGAGCAGTCTTTTACAGTTTGTGCCACAAGAAATTGTTTCACCTGCAAAAACAAAGCAAAAATATTTTTATTAATTGGATGCACCCAGTGTAAGCTATCATCACACGAGGTGCAGTAATGTTAAAGGAAGGTTAACAAGGAAAATAGCTTTTGTGTGTGGAAGATGCACAGGTACAATAAACACCAAAAATGTACAGAAAATAGATTCCATCAACTGCCAGTGGGGTAAGCTAGAGGTAGTAGATAGCTTCTGTTATCTAGGTGACCAAGTTAGTAGTGGAGGTGAATGCTCTGAGAGCATAGCTGCAAGAATAAGAACAGGCTGGGCAAAGTTCAGAGAGAGCTCCTACCTTTGCTGGCAACAACAGGTCTCTCTCTCAGAGTGAAAGGCAGATTGTATGATGCCTGTGTGTGAACAGCTATCCTTCATAGCAGTGAAACTGGCTCTGACAGCTTAGGACATGTGTGGGCTTGAAAGAAGTGCATGCAGCCAGTATGCTTCACTGGATGTGTTATATCAGTTTGCATTTTCAACAGAGTGTAAGCATCTTGAGAAAAATGTTGAGCATAAGAGGCATCAGATATGGTGTGCAAGAGAGACGACTGCTGGTATGGTCATGTGATGCATATTGATGAGGACAGCTGTGTAAAGAAGTGCCTATCTCTAACTGGAGGGAACCTGTGGTAGAGTTAGACCCAGGAAGACATGGGGTAAGGTGATGAAGCATGATCTTTGAACTTTGGGCTTCACAGAGGCAATGACTGGTGGCTGAGACCTTTGGCGATATGCTCTGCTTGAGAAGACATGTCAAACCAAGTAAAATCATAGTCATAGCTGATGCTGGTGTCATGTAAAAAGCACCTTTTGAGTGTTGGGCTGCATGGAGGCAATGACTGAGACCTATGGCATTACTTTGTGCTTGAGAAGAAGACCCATGAAGCCAAGTAAAATTGCAATTGTGGCGGATACAAGTGGCATGTAAAAGCATCCATTACACTCTCAGCTGTAGAAACCATGCCAAATCAGACTGGTGTCTGCTGCAGCCTTGGTCAAACTATTCAACCCATGCCAGCATGGACAACAAACGTTAAATGATGATGATTATGATGACATACTAACCAATAAAGGAACCTATATGCAGTCTCTTGATCTGCTAAAAATAACAGCCATATTTCTCTCAAATCACATCCTAGTCTTTAAAAGAACATATTTGACAACATAGCCACAGAAAGACAGGATGGTCAAGCAGATATGTAAAAATCTGATAAATCATAAGTTAAAAAGAATTGAATTATTAATATTTTGTGTAAGAATTTCTACATTTAATTAAACTTCATAATGGACAGATAGATCAATAACAACTAGCTCTCCAGAATTCTTTACATGTTTTCTCCATTCAACAGATTAGTCTCAGACAATGATTAACCCCAAAAGTTCTGTTAAGAAGAAAATTAAATTTTGGTGGAGGCTGTCTGGATTACCAGGCAACTCATAATGAGTTAAATACATGAATATTTACAGTACCACCACTAACAGTTGTGTCTTGCTTGTAAAGACTCTAAATAATTGAAGTCTAAGAGTTTGATTAATATTTAAAGTATCAGGCCTCAGAATTTTGATAACCATTCATAACAGTATCAAACCTGCACCTCAAAAACTAGGTTTCCATGAGAAAGGAAAAAAAATTCAGGAACAAGTGCATTCCATGTAAGTGAAAATCAGGTGCGTGCAAAGTGGAGGCTGTGCTGGTATGGGTATGTGATGCATGTCGAGATGGCTGCTGAATACAACAGTGTTGAGCACTCCAAGTTATTGGAACCTGTGGCAGAGGGAAACCAAGGAAGACCCTGGAATGAAGTGCAACTCTCAGAAGAGATGATAAAGGACCATAATAATACGTGATACTACAGAAGACCTGTCCACCAATGGAAAAATACACCTTTAAGAAGCTGTTATATATATGTTCCCCACCAACCCTACCTTCTACCTATCACCTTACATCCTCTTCCCTCCATGATTCCTATCTCTTTACTCCTCCCTGCCATCTCATTTATTATACTTGTCCTGTTGTTCTACCAATCAGCATACACACTTCGCCATTATTAACCCTTTCCTTTTCCCTTATGTGATTACTACTCGGTTACTCTCTCCATCTCCACCACCCTTTCACGACTGTAAATATGTTCCATCTTTCTCTCGGTTACCTGCCTAGAATCATTGCACACTCTTATTCTCCCTCAGTTATAGGGTCCACTTTAGGCCCTTTACATTAAAATCCAATATAATCGTATTGTATACCATCTGAAAAATATTTGTAGAAAAATTTCACGAAGAAAATAAAAATTTTAAAACCCATTTTTCTGGAAGTTATCAACGAATATCAACGAGTTGGTGGGGCACATTTGTGCAGGAATAAATATTTATGAACACAGCTTGAGAAAAAAGAAAAAGAAAAAGGCTGATCTGCTAAATGGGGACGAAGTCGGATAGAACACAAACGCACGTCTAGAGACACTCGTATACATAGCATTTGTCGAAAACGATAAAATTATGAATAAACCTCACCTTAATCATTGTATAAAGTATGTCAGAATTTCCTGCATCCTCGATGTTGTTGTTATTAGAAACCACATACCAGTTGTCCCCCCTGTAAGGACCGTCCAGGCAATACTTTTGTCTAAAAAAGAAAAAGATTCGTAAATAACCATGTTTTATTCAAAGGAAAAAAAAAACAACAAAAAATGGTACACAAATAATAACGGGGAGAATTAAAACTTTTGTGTGTTTTTTGTTGTTTAATCCCCGCAAAACCTTGATTGAACAAAGTTTTAGTCACGAAGTATCTTGTCTTTTGAAGGGTTATCTAAAGACTATATTATCAAATGTGCTATTTCTAGCAAATCAATCGACCGTGTAGGGCTCTCTCATTGACCTGTATATTTTCTGTTAATGTGTGAAATGTGACAAATATGGTGTGAACAAAACCTCTGGAACGGTAAGAGTTTCTAGATAGCACCGGTGTACAATACAGTCACAGAGTTATAGGAACAATGACACCACTTAAAACTTTGCAACCATAGTCCATAGTAAATTTGATGTAATCATCGTCATCATTTTAATATTCACTTTTCCATGCTTGCATGGGTCGGAAGGAATTTATTGAAGTAGATTTTCTATAGCTGCATGCCATTCCTGTCACCAACCCCCACCTGTTTCCAAGTAAAGTAATAATCCCTAAGTCTATCGAAAAATGAACAGCTCGGACATAGTTAAGCAGTGAACTGTAAACAAGCAACACCGTTTGAACGAGCTTTTTGTTGACAAAGATCGTGCAATATGTCAAGAAACCCAGACATACCTTTGCAGTTGACTGCAAGAAAAGAACACTTGCCCACAGCCTGTGTATTGTTTATGGTGAGTGAACACAAATGATGGGGAAATATGATTCCGTTCTCCCCCTCCCCTCTCTCATACACACGTATCAATAAGAATATTTGATAGTATACACCGTTGGGATGGTCACAATGCGCTTCCTTGCCTTCTTGTAGCTTTTGAATAAAGTCATCCCGCTGGCTAGGCAGACAGGCCAACATTACCCCCTGAATGGGACGTCAGTTCATTGCAAAGGTTATCCATTTACAGCTGAGTGAACTGGAACAACGCGAAATGAAGTGTTTTGTTCAAGAACACAGTATAACGCCAGGTTTGGGAATCGAAACCATGTTCTTACGACCGCGTGTGCAACACCTTAACCACTAGATCATGTGGCTTCACACATAAATTCATTTATTTACAAGCTTCTTCAATTTCTGTCAACCAATTTCACTCACAAGGTATTGGCAGACTCATGGCTATAGTGTACAACACCAGCTGACAATATTCCTGCTGTCGTACTGGTCCTCAAGCAACATGGTTACAAAGCAAACTTTTTAACTACACAGCCATGACTAGCCACAGGCATAGCTGTGTTGCATGTGGTTAAGAAGTCTTTCCTAATTACATGGTTTCAGGTTCAGTCCCACTGCGTAGCAGCTTTGGCAAATGTCTTCTACTACAGTCCAGATTGACCAAAGCCTTGTGAGGCATATTAAAAGAAGCCTGTTGTCTATATGTGTGTATGTTTGTCTCTTCTTGTCTTGAGATTACTCAACACCTTTAAACGAGCCTTACTGTCACACAAGTAGTGTCCATTCCCAGTCTCCTGACAAAGTGTGTGGTCATGGGGGAATATTAGCTTGCTTGGAATTAGGTGAAGGTTGGCAACATGAATGGCATCTAGCTATTGATGAATTCTGACTGACCAATGTTAAGCATGGAAAAATGGATGCTAAAACAATGATGACATGATATGGATATAAAAAAATCCCTTTACTATATATTTTTATTTAGAACTTCTTTAACCCTTTAGCACTCAGATTATTCTGTCACGCTGTTTTGAATTAATCAGGCATCGTCTTGCAGCTTTGAGATTTCATAATGTGATTGCTTATTTTTGAAGGACATTGTAGAGTAGGTGTGAGAGGCTGCATCTGGCTGGTTTGAACATATCCAGGCCTAAATAATGTACCTGTTTAACAGGTAGAATATTTAAGCCAGTTTGAATACTAAAAGGTTAATTGTTCCAGATACTGGAATGTGGCCTTGTTGGGGCACTGCTTTTGAATGTTTTCGTCAATCATATCAATGCTTCTCAAAAGGATAAATTTTCTCGTTTTTTTGTGTAAAGGTCTTATTTAGGTCTGGTTGCCTATGAGAACTGTTGATGACCTTATTCAAACAGCTGAATCTATAGTAGAATTGGAAAAGAAATTCCAAGTGTCGAAGTAAAACCTGGAATTGAAGGATCTCAAATTTAGCATGTAAGAAAACAGAAAATTGTCTAGCTCAATATGCAGAAATTGTATGCAGTGTACCAAGTGCAAACTATGGACACACAAGAGGTGCAGTGGTATCATAGGCTGGTTAATGGAAAAAGTAGACTTTGTCCGTGGCAGATGCTGAGTAGCAACAAGCACTAAGAGTGTATCGGAAATAGCTTTCAAATAAAGGCTAGAATAAAAACAGGCTGGGAAAATTTGAGAGAGCTGTTATCTCTGTTGGTGACAAAAGGTTTCTCTCCCAAAGTGAAAGGCAGATTGTATGGTGCATTCAACCATAGATATCATACCAAAGTATACATTGGAACATAATACAGTCCTTTGACTAGTCTGACCCTGTCAAACTGATCAACCCATCAATCTATGCCAGCATGGAAAATGGATGTTAAAAGATGATGATATATATTGGGCATCTGCCAACCAAATTTCACTCATGGTATTGGCAAACCCAAAGTGTAGAGATGATGTCCTAAAGTGCCATGCAATGGGATTCAACTCAAAATCACATCATTTCGAAGTAAACCACATAGCCACTCATTCAAACCTGTACCCATATAAATATACTCTTTTTGCTTTTATCAAAAATTTAGACTATCTAGAAAACAGAATAGAACATAGCCAAAAATGTAGTGTTTTTTTCCTCACCTATCTTCAGGATGCTTTTGAAAATGCTTTTGCAATTGTTGATAAAGAGGGTAAATTCCTTCTATATCCAAATCATCCAAATACTGAACTGAAAGTATTTTCTCGAGAATGCAACCAGGTGGAAAGTAGTAATCCGTGTCTGTAAATATTCAATGTAAAACATAAGGTCATAGTGTGCAAAATATCAAACAACAAAAAGTAATTAGGATCAAATATCAAAGACAAATGTTATCAGGCTCAAAGGAAAAGTAGGTAAGAAAGTTCAAAAGCAAAAGTGATGATTAGGTTCAGAAAACAAACTCAAGTGTTTTATACTTAAACAAACTTTTTAAATATGTACATCAACATAATATATGTGAGAAAAACTGTTGTATCCTTTGTGGGTTGCCATAAAAGAAGAATGACATATACACAACAAAGTAAGAACAATATACCTATTGTCAGCACATTACAGTAAGAGTAGTGAATCTTTAGTTAGCATGCCACAGCAAGCATAGGGTATTGTTCTTTACACATGTCACAGCAACTGTAGCATATGCTTCACATTTCACAGCAAGTGTAGTGTGGTCTTAAAATGTCAAAACAAATGCAGTGCATTTACAGTTGACACACCACAGCAAATAAGATGGTTGTCTCTCATAGTCCAAGATGGCTCTGCAATTTCTTGCTGAGCAGCCTGCACAACTGATTTGTTTATAGTGATCAAATGTATGTGTTGTACATTAGCTCTCTCTTCTTTCGTCAAATTGATATTAATTGAAGAAGTGCATGGTGTATCACATGTCAGGTGTTGAAATAATTGCAGAGCAATATGAGAACGTTTTTGCTCAAGAACACAATGTACCACCTGTCCAAGAACTGAAACCACTATCTCACAATCATGAGTGCAACAACCTAACCACTAAGCCATCAGCCCTTGACACAGCAAGTATAGCTTGTTCTTAGTTAATGTCTCAGCATGTGTAGCTTGCCAACAGCAAGTATAGTGTGTCCTTAGCATGTCACAGTGTACCTATAGTCAACATGACACAGCAGGTGTAGTGTATCTGCAGTCAGAACATCACAGTATATGTATGCAGTGTGTATTTATTCAACTCATTACAACATGTCTATACATAACAGAAAGAACAGAAACTACTTAACTAAGAAACAAGAGGACATGATCAAGCTCAAGATTTAACCTTTAACACACTGCATTTTCTCTGTCCTGTTATTACAGGGGAGAAAACTCATACAGTGACATGATGCACCTACAGTGTGTTTAAGGTTAATATCTTTTCACGTTTTGTTATGGCTTTGTCAGAGATGGTAAGGTTGTGCTCATGGATAGCAGTGACAGTGGTAATGGGGAACTAAAAAAAGGTAGCCATGGAATGCTTTTTACCAGCTCAGGAAAATAAAATATTTACCATACCCCTAGTTTCTTTGGTCTAATATTCATGTTTTCAAGTTTCTACTAAACATGGTCATGTTGCTCGTATTGTAAGAAGATTATGCTTTATTTGTTTGCTGTTTTGAATTCTCCCTCCTGCTTCTTCCATTGGTAAATCACATCAGTAGTGTGATAGCCTAATTTAGTTTATGTTTCCTTTATACATTTGTCTTACAGGACTGAAAACGTTTTATGATACCAGTGAAGGCCTGGTAGTTCTGAAACTTAAAGTGTGAAAAAGCAACAAATTCCACATTATTGATATGAGAAGTCAATATTTCACAGTACATGGTCTTGCCACACGACTGCCATTGGTAAACAAACAAACACAGCAGCAAGGATAGTGTAGCTGCAGCAGAGTTTAACTTCTCAACTAGCATCATGGAAGATGCATGGTAATTTTCAAGTTTTTTTTTTCTAAAACAAACCAAGTAAGTCTCCTATGCCACAAAATACAGTAATTAACTGACAGTTTACCAAAAATTAATGATCACTTGTCTGAAAAACATTGGTTAGTTACCTTCGTCTGGTGTACTTCTGTAACTGCTATTAAGACACCGCTGAGATTGGTTTTGGCTTTTCTGTGAGATATAGTGTACTGGAGTACATGTATCCATTGGGTAGTGCAAGGCATCAACAACAAGGTTAATAAAGACATCTAAACAACTGAAAGAAGAATAAAGCACTCATTAGTAATTGAATTAACCCTTTAGCATTCAGATTTCTCTATCAAATGTAATACTTATTTATTCATATTGTTTTGAATTAATCATGCATTACCTTGTTGCTCTGAGATTTTGATGATGTGATTGCTTATTTTAAGAATAACATTAATGCATAGGTATAAGAGGCCAAGATCTAGCTGATTTGAACATAAAACAGGTAGAATATTTTGGCCAGATATGGTTGGTTTAAATGCTAAAAGATTAAAACAGCTATATAGTCATATCTATCATTGCTGACATAGATCTATGTCAAAGCCACCTTATAACTTTGTAGATTAGTTTCCATTAACATTTTATAGTGGTCACGTTTTACACTGTTTTGCTCACAGGAGTTCAAACCAACATAGAGGTAGAGATATGAGTCCAGTTGTAAATTAAAGCAGCTAAAAACCTCATGCTAGAAACTTCAGTAAGTTCACAAATGTGAGAGTAATACTTTGATGTGAGTCTTAATTCACCTTTAGTTCTGTACAGTAATGCTAGTCTTTGGGGTGTAACTTTTGCACCATTAAGTATGTGATGTGGTCAAGAAAGGTCAGATTACAACAAACACAGCAGAAAGAATAGTGTAGCAGCAACTCTAATTATATTTTAATTGTTGTTTGTCCAACACAAGAGAGGATGAAGTACAAAATTATTTCTCATAATATGAACAGAGTTGTTTCATTGTGTTAGACTGTCATGTCTCCACTGGAGGTATTTTCAAGGTCTCTGTTTATAGAAGCAGCACAGGTCTGACTGTGAGGTGTCAAGGTTGTCTATGAATAATTGCCTATGTATATATGTTAACGACAAGTGAAGAATACCATCATCCACATGGAATAGACTGTGAAGAGGTGATGGCAAACAGGTTGTTAATGTAACAAAAGAAAAAAACAAAGTGTTGGGACATAATCTTGTAGTACTTATAAATATTTTACAAAGCTCATCTAAAATCTTGATTATTTTGAAAATAAAATTAGTCTGTTTCATAGACAGTTAATGTTATGTTCTGGTATTTATTCATTTTAAATATTGCACAATGTTAACAAGTTGATAAAATAATTCATAGAAAAACAAATATAAATATTCACCTCATATTAGCATTTTCAGCATTTTGAACTTGTTCACCTAAAAAATCTCCTAAAATTTCTGAAAGATCTTCTTTTACATATTCACTATAAACTTCTACTCCATTCTGAAATATAAAATGAGTTTCACAAGTTGTTTTAAGTGGCTAATTTGACCTGGTTTTTACATTGATACAGCATAGGAAATCAATTTGATTAAATTGACCCAGTGCTTGAACGGTATTTTATTTTATTGATTCAGGAAAGATGAAAAACTAAAGTCAACTTCAGTGGGATTTGAACTCATGACCATAAAGGCACATAACTACAATCACCATAACAAAATGTCTTTGTTGCTACAGTGGCAGCAAAAAAAAAAAAGGCAATTTTTCATAATTGTTATCTAACTTTTGAAATAGCGGATGCTAAATACTTAAGATCATTTCACTCAATTGTTTATAGCATCAAGACAAATATTTTTGATAGCTATTTTAACAAAATCTCTCCATATGTTAGACATACAACTGACATATACTATGATCTGCTAAATTAACACACACATTTGAATGGTACCCACTCACTAGATCATTGCAAGCCTACTGTGAGTGAGTGAGAGAGAGAGAGATTTTACTTCACTATTTTTGCACCTTTCCTTGTCATCTATGTGCTTGCATGGATTGGAAGGAATTTGTTGATGCAGATTTTCTATGGCTGGGTGCCCTTCCTTTTGCTACCTACAAGTAAGGTAATATTTTTCCACAGCTTGATGACATGTTTCACATAATATATATAAAGGTGCAGGAGTGGCTGTGTGGTAAGTAGCTTCCTTACCAACCACATGGTTTCAGGTTCAGTCCCACTGTGTGGCACCTTGGGCAAGTGTCTTCTACTATAGTGTTGGGTTGACCAAAGCCTTGTGAGTGGATCTGGTAGATGGAAACTGAAAGAAGCCCGTCGTACATATATATATATGTGTGTGTGTGTGTTTGTCCCCGCAACATCACTTAACAACCAATGGTATGTTTAAGTCCCTGTAACTTAGTGGTTCAGCAAAAGAGACCTACAGAATAAGTACTAGGCTTACAAAGAATAAGTTCTGGGTTCAATTTGCTCAACTAAAGGCAGTGCACCAGCATGGCCACAGTCAAATGACTGAAACAAATAAAAGAATATGTATATATATGTGTGTGTGTGTGTTATACTGTGTGCTATGCATACATTTTTGGTTATCATTGCTGTCTTTCTTTACTTGTTGCTGCTTTCTGTCTTCTCTTTTACCCTTTTCTGAGAAGTAGTGCAACTGAGTGCTGTATACAATAAGCTCATATATATATATGTGTGTGTGCATGGAAAGACAGAGAAAAGGAAGACTGATAGATAGAAAGAGATATAGAGATACAACAAAAGATAATATTTGAGAAGTATTTATTATAAATTCAACAAAGCATTGAAGATCAAGCATTCAGAAAATAATTATCAAAAAAATGAACTCACCTTACATATTTTTAAGTTATTCTGTGGTGTATTTAGTAATTCATGGATTGCATGACGGACTCGTGATGGGTTTCTGTAAGTAATTATTATAAGGAGTTAATTATGAAAACATAAGTATTTTATACACATACATAGTTATGCATAGTTTGTAGACAAATACAAATACATATTCATTCAAATACAAATTAATAGGATTACATTTTCATATTATGATTTCATTCATTCAGTTTCTTGATTAATTAGACAGGCTACTCTGACTGAACAAAACTGAGGATGGAAAATTTAATACTATTGAACTTGCTATTCAGCATTTACATATGTCCCACAAAATAAATGAAGGCTAAATATATATATATATATATATATATATATATCAATATACATGCACACAAACAGTATTGATAAATTGCAGAAATTGTATGCTAAACATTGAAGAGATATATCAAGATTATATATGTTTCAACAAGCAATTATGTAATCTTGGCAGCTAGTTTAAAGAAACACGTGTATGTTTTATAAAGCATAAAATACCATATACGTTTTCTGTATTTTATTATTATACTACTAGCAGTATCGCCCGGCGTTGCTCGGGTTTGTAAGGGAAATAACTATATAAGCATTTTTAGAGAGTTATAGCAAAAAAATGCATTAAAAAGTGATGGTAATTTTTTTTTTAAATCGTTGACTCAGTGTCTTCAAGCCATGAAGTCGTTGTTCTAAAAGAATGCTGGTCTCCTTGACAATGCTTTACGACGTTGATTTCCTTACACTCCCTTCCCCACAGCTTCACGAGGGAGAAGCAGACAGGTGCAGATGTGAGCGTGGACGCCAACTCCGCCGCCATCGACACACGAAAAATTATGCATTAAAATGGAATAAAAAATGATGTTAAATTATTTTTAAAATCGTAGACGCGCGCTAATACCCAGACGGGCTCAATATGAATCACGACTATAAGATACCCGAATTTGGTTAAACTGCACCGCAAAATGTGGGAGTAGTTAGGAATCTAAATTGAAGGGGACAGACACTCACACAACTACAGTTTTATATATATAGATTACATGGCTTGTATCTTTTGATGCCCCACATTGTATTACATTGGGTAAAGGAGTGGAGTGTAGGATGTACTATTTAACCTTGCTAGCCTTGTCTGGCACCTGTGTCGGTGGCACATAAAAACACCATCCGAGCGTGGCCGTTCGCCAGCTTCGTCTGGCACCTGTGTCGGTGGCACATAAAAACACCATCCGAGCGTGGCCGTTCGCCAGCCTCGTCTGGCACCTGTGTCGGTGGCACATAAAATCACCCACTACACTCTCGGAGTGGTTGGCGTTAGGAAGGGCATCCAGCTGTAGAAACACTGCCAGATCTGACTGGCCTGGTGCAGCCTTCGGGCTCCCCAGACCCCAGTTGAACCGTCCAACCCATGCTAGCATGGAAAGCGGACGTTAAATGATGATGATGATGATGATATATATATAAAACATTATTCATTCAAAGCTGAGCCTGCACAATTCATACCAGTGTGAAACCATAATAATACACACACAAATATAATTTTGTATCGACAAATGACAAGAACTCGATGAATTTAGTAGTGATATTCAGTTATTAAAGTTCTATTTCACTGCAATGCACATGCCTCTCCCTTACACATACTCCGAGACCCAAATGAGTGTGCTTGTGTATGCCAGTGTGGTTAAATAGTTGATGCTCGTGAGGTCTAGGTTTAATCCCACTTCATAACCTCAGGTCAACTGGAGCCATGTGAGTGCAACTGTGTAGAGGGAAACTGTATGAAAGCCTGTTGAATGGTCAGTAATAATTCAAATGGCCAGCTTTATTATGTATCCTGTCATTATGTTGCTGGCATGGTAGTGTGGTTATTCTTTTCTTCTATTCTTTTACTTGTTTCAGTCATTTGACTGCGGCCATGCTGGAGCACCGCCTTCAGTTGAGCAAATCGACCCCAGGACTTATTCTTTGTAAGCCTAGTACTTATTCTACTGGTTGGGGGGACAAACACAGCACACAAACACATACACACACATATATATATATCTCTCTCTATATAAACGGCAGTTTGTCTGTGCGTTTTCTGTGTGTCTGTTTTCTCGTACCCTCACTCTGACCACGGCTTTCAACCGATTCTGATGAAACTTGACACACACATAGCCCAATGTCATAATTCAAAACTAACGCAGCGAAAATTTTGAAAAGTTCCCCCAGTTCTGAAAAAAATCGATAAATTCGACATGGGATCGAGAATCAGAAACCCAAACCACAGACCGTCTAGGGGACGCAACTCCACCTTTTTTAACTCTCAAAAAAAATTTACCATCATTTTTTTGCTATTTTTTGGCTATAACTCTCTAAAAATGCTTTATAGTTATTTCCCTTACAAACCTGAGCAACGCCGGGCGATACTGCTAGTATATACATATATACAACGGGCTTCTTTCAGTTTCCGTCTACCAAATGCACTCACAAGGTTTTGGTCGGCCCAAGGCTATAGTAGAAGACACTTGCCCAAAGTGCCACACAGTGGGACTGAACCCGGAACCATGTGGCTGGTAAGCAAGCTACTTACCACACAGCCACTCCTACGCCTATGCAAGAGTTTCAGCCTCACTGTGTGGCACTTTCAGCAAGCGTCTTTTGTTATAATAATGATAACAATAATAATATTTTCTACTATAGGCACAAGGCCTGAAATTTTGGGAGAGGGGACTAGTTGATTTCATCGACCCCAGTGTTTCACAGGTACTTAATTTATCAATCCCGAAAGAATGAAAGGCAAAGTTGACCTCTGTGGAATTTGAACTCAGAATGTAGCGGCAGGCAAAATACTGCCAAGTAGTTCATCCAGTATGCAAATGATTCAGCCAGCTCATAGCCTTAATCTTATAATTCTGCCTGTCATTGTGCTCCTTAGCCTGTTGGTAATGCTTTCACGGGATTAGAAAAGAAGAGGGAGAGAGAAGCATTCATTATGTGAGGTAGAGGGAATGCAATTGTAACACTTTCGCAGGATTAGTTGAAGGGAAAGAGAGGAGAAAGAAAAAAAGAGAAAAAAAGGACAAGGTGAAGAGTGAGACAGAAAGGAGAAAGAAGCATCCATGATGTGAGGTGGGGTAGCATAATATATATTACGTGATTGAAAAAGTTAGCTGAAGGTAGAGAAGGAGAGTTAAAAATATAAGTGGTGATGTTCTGTTGGGGAGAGGAAGAGAGGGGGAGAGCAAGATGAGGATGGTGGTGGAAGTAGTGGTGATTGGATAGTGAAAAGTGTATTTTTTTAAAAACTGAACCAAGTTTTTTATATTGCCTATCACTTAATTCATGCGCACAAGTGCAATTCCGTAAAATATTCAAGCTTATTTAACGTGGCACATATATGCAATTTAACTAAAGGTTGCATCATATGCATGGGATTTTTTGTGTGTTTATGGGAAGGGTGAATATTTATTTTATGAGTACTGTGTATTAAGTCTATAAAATTGTGCATAAAGTATATAAAGTGCATAAAGTAATCATCATATTCCAATTTCCTTCACTTTTCAATGAGTAGCAGATGAGCGACAATCTTTTCATACAGATACAACACATGCTATGCTTTCAGGTTTTTTGGATAAAGTTTTCAGAAATAACCATGAGAGAAAAGTTGGACTTAAGAAGCATCAGGTGTGGTGTGCAAGAGAGATGACTGCACTGGTATGGTCATGTATTGTCAACAGATGAGGACAGCTGTGTGAAAAAGTGTCACACCTTAGCAGTAGAGGTAATCTGTGGAAGAAGCAGACCCAGGAAGACCTGGGATGAGGTGGTGAAGCATCACTTTCGAACATTAGGCCTTACTGAAGCAATGACAAATAACTGAGACCTTTGGAGATATGCTGTGCTTGAGAAGACCTAGCAAGCCAAGTGATACCGTGACTGTGGACTATGCCAGTGCAGCATAACCAGCCCATTTAAGAGTACTCTTCAATCACTGGGCAATAAACTGCGCTTGCAAAGACCTGTTGAGGCAAGTAAAATTGTTGTCGTGGCCAATGACAGTACCATCTGATTGGCACCTGTGCCAGTGGTACTTTAAAAGCACCATTCAAGTGTGGTTGATGCCAGCACCGCCTGACTGGCCCTCGTGCCAGTGGCATGTAAAACTCACCCACTACACTCTTGGAGTGGTAGGCGTTAGGAAGGGCATCCAGCTGTAGAAATTTTGCCAGATTGGATTGGGGCCTGGTACAACCTTCTGGCTTGCCAGCCCTCAGTCAAACCATCCAATCCATGCCAGCATGGAAAGCAGACGTTAAACAACAATGATGATGATGATGATGATGTGACTGGGAAGCAAACTTCTTAACCACACAACTATGCCTGCAGCTAGTATGGAAAATCAGAAAAGAAAGACATGGGATTGATATTGAACACATCAGGAGGGCATCATCAACTGTAGAAGTATTTGCAAATGAAGAAGTTGAGATTGTGCAGTAATTAATATTACACTAGGTCATTGATCTCTATATCAGAGAACAAATATTTATCATAGCTATATTAAAAACCCAAATATGTCCTAACATCTACTTTCTTCAACTAGTAATTGTGGTATTGTCATATCCATAATTAACTTTAAGTTTTGTTATACAAGTTTTAACATATCATAAACAAGTGCAAGCTAAGTTTGTAAGTTTTTCTCTCTCTAATATATATACATACATACATATATATATATATATATGTGTGTGTGTGTGTGTGAGTGTGTGTGTGTGTGTAAATATAAATGTTTATGTGTGTGTGTGTATATATATATACAAACACACACACATATACTTGCATATATGGGTACAGGATGCCACCAACGGTACAAACAACATGGAATACGTAAACAAATGAGTTAAATACATAAACAACAAGAAAATATGGGAAACAAGACAAGTACGCACAGAGAAAAGACCCTTCATTTCAAGTATTCAACAACAATATGAGTCTTCAAAGACAGTTGCTCCCATAAATACTAAAAAGAATTTAGGATTTATGGAGGGTCCTACCCCTCCCTCCTTCAGTTTTCTGTCTGTCTGTCTCTCTATTCTCCTCTTTCTCTTTTCCCTCTCTGTCATTGCTCACACATGACCATCGTCCATGTTTCTTCTATCTTTTCTCTTTCCAAAAAAAGAATGTTTCCCCCCAGCATTCACTATTTTCCTCTCATTCTGGTCTAATGACCCTCCATGTTTGTTTCCATTTGGTTTCCTTGTATGTCTCCATTGTCATGTTTATGTTCCCAACTTTGACTCTCCATAAATCCTAAATATTATTTTAGAATTAATGGGAGCAACTGTCTTTGAAGACTCATACTGTCACTGAATGCACGAAATGAAGAGTAGATAGACAGCCACCAACTGATGAAGGGTCCTTTCTCTGTGTTTACCTATCCTGTTTTCCATTTTCTCTTGTTGTTTACGTATTTAACTAATTTGTTTCCGTATTTCATGTTGTTTGAACAGTTGGTGACGTCCTTTACCCATATATGCATGTATATATATATATATTATGTTATTTATCAGGAATGGCTACTGTGTGGCACCTTGGGCAAGTGTCTTTTACTATAGCCTAGGGCTGACCAAAGCTTTGTGATGGAAACTGAAAGAAGCCTGTCATATTTATGTATGTATATATATATATATATATATATATATATATATATATATATATATATATATATATATATATGCGTGTGTGTGTGTGTATTTGTCCCCCCCAACATCACTTGACAACTGATGCTGGTGTGTTTACGTCCCCATAACTTAGTGGTTCAGCAAAAAGAGAACGACAGAAGGCGGTGCTCCAGCATGGCTGCAGTCAAATGACTGAAACAAGTAAAAGAGTGTATATATATATATATATATATATGAGATCCTAAGGAGGATATAACAAAAGATCAGGATGACTGACTGGTGATGTGTGGCTCTCAAGAAGACCTACTTCAGCACTGTGTATGTGTGTGCATATATATATATATATATATATATATAAGATCCTAAAGAGGATATGACAAATGATCAGAATGACTGACTGGTGATGTGTGGTTCTCAAGGCCTACTTCAGCACTTTGTATGAGTGTATACACACACACATATTGTTATATTTTGGGATGGTCATTATTGTTTTCTCTTGCCAAATAAACATGATGCTCTATATATTCCTTCTTTACTTCTGATTTATTATTTATGATTTTAGAAAGACAGAATGGACTAAACAGAACAGGAAGGGGCACATGGGATGGAGAGACACTGAAGAGGTCACAGGAAGTGTGACGAAAAATTTCCAGACAAAGGAATAAAATAGAAGCAAAAATAAATCCGAAGTAAAGACTCAATATAGAGTGCATGTCTTTACTTGGAAAAAAATAATTACCATCCTCAAATATAACAATATCTGTTCCTACACATGATTTCACATCAGGGATCTTGCAAAACAAACACACACACATATCTACAAATTGTAGGAGTTCCAACTAGATTAAATCTCCAGTGGTTTAAATGCACAAGCCTCTGATATCCAAGTGGCTAAAAAATGTCAGTAGAAGAGGCACCCAGGAACAATGACTTTGATGCTGCCTGATCCAGCCTCCCTTAGAGTGTAAAAAGTTAAAGGCTGGAACTCTTGCCTCAGTTGGTTTTTTTCCTCTGAAGACCTTCAGCTGTTTAGCTCTCTTGAGAGATTCTTACCATATATATATATATATATATATGAATAAATGGGCATCTCACCCTATCTCCTCATATCATCTGCTTCCACATATCATCTCTCTCTCACTGCAATTCAGCCTTGATACCCTTTTATTTATCCTGCTACAGGTATCATTTCGATTGTTAGCCAGGTGTGGCCATGTGGTAAGAAGTCTGCTTTCTAGCTACATGGTTCTGGATTCAATCCCACTGCATGGCACCTTGAGCAAGTGTCTTCTACTAGAGTCTTGGGCCAACAAAAACCTTGTGAGTGGGTTTGGTAAATGGAAACTGAAAGAAGCCCTTAGTACATGTATATATATTAATATATCTATGGGTGTGTGTATTTATGTCTGTCTTTGTACCCTGACATTCCTTGATAACTGGTGTTGGTGTGCTTACATCCCCGTAACTTAGCAGTTTGGCAAAAAAACCTGACAGTATAAGTACCAGTAACTAAAAGTTCTTCAAGGCATCACCCAGCATGGCCACAGTGAAATGACTGAAACAAGTAAAAGAAAACAATTGCAGCGTGGAAGGTGTTTGTAAGCCATTTAAGAAACACACAAAAGCCGTTCGATTCACTTCAACATTTAAGTTTAATTTGTCAAAATATTTTCGTTGCTAAAATCCGCGACCTGTTCACTGACAAAAATCCGATGCAGCACGGATTTTGGTAAGTGAACAGGTCGCGGTCTTAAAGCGACAAAAATATTTTGACAAATTAAACTTAAATGTTGAAGTGAATCGAACGGCTTTTGTGTGTTTCTTAAATGGCTTACAAACACCTTCCATGCTGCAATTGTTTTCGTTTCAGCACACGATCTCAGAACAAATCACTTGCTATGCAAGTACATCTCTGTAAATAAAAGATAAAAAGATAGAAACTCTCATCAATTATTACTGTTCTTTCCATCCATGCTACATTGATTCACCCAACACCCTGAACCAAATTCTCATCAACTACTATGCCTGCCTCCCTACCCCAACTCCTGCAGCCTACCTAACTAGTCTCTCATGTCCTCCTCCAGTCATCATTACTATTCTGCTCCCTGCCTGCTCTCTTCTGCATTTCTTTATCTTCCCCAGCTGGTCAACCACCACTTCCTACCTCCACTATTCAGCCACATCCAATCTTTACTGCTAGTTGCTTGCCTCAGCTCCCTTCTCTCATTCCTCTATCCCCTGCTCCCCATACAATTTTGTGAACTCTCCACTTTTACTCAAGCCATCAGGACACCTCAGCTCCAATATTTATTGCTTTCTACTTCCACTACAGGAACCAGCTCTGTCACACCACACACTTTCCACTCCTCCCATACACTCATCCCTTATCTCCTAGCTTAACACTGACTCCCACTCTGTCTTCGGATTTGGAGTCTTGCAAACTGCATGGTAACCTCAATAATGTTGGTGGCATGAAAAGAGCACCCACTAAACACTGTAAATTGGTTGACATCAGGAAGGGCATCCAGCTGTAGAAACTATACCTAAATGGACACTGGAGCATGATGCAGCCCTTGGATCCATTGGATCCTGTCAAACCATCCAACCCATGCCAACACAGAATATGGACACTAAATGATGATGATGATAATATATGTTATACCTCTATAACTGTTTTACATCTAACTTCCCAAGTCATGGCTTTCTTCTTCATTGAAGTAGGACATTTGCATATAAGCAGTTGAATTAATCATTAATAACAAGTTAATGCTTTTTAAAACATTTTAGCACTTTAACTGGCTAAATTCAATCTCTCATCCCTACCATACAATGTCATTCTAAAAATAAACAGTAACATCATCAAAATCTCAAAGCTTTGAGGCAAAGCATGATTAAATCAAAACAATAACAATAAATAAGTATTACATTTGAGAGATTATTCAAAATGCTAAAAAATCCTGAACGTAACACCTACCAAATGTGTTGAGTGCCACTTCTTTATTTGTCCACTCATGTGTGTGTGTTTGTGTGTGTGTGTGTGTGAATAAGTATTAGATTTGAGAAAGTATTCAAAATGCTAAAAAATTTATTATAATCACTCAAAATAGCTGAAAGTATTTATTAGTTCTGACAAAATAGCGTAATGTAACTTGTGTAGCATTACACTAAAGCAACTATATTTAAGTATGAACTTCTGACAATATTGTCAATAGTCAGGCATTGTAATTTCATACTCATTACATAGAATAACATGCTAAATTTATCAGCATGTGTGTATGTGCACACATGTTTGTTTCTGTATTTATAACTCTCGAATAACTTTTGATAAGAATTCTATAATAAAAAAAAAGTTACTCGCTTAAAATATATATATATTTTTTTTACAAAAGACTATCTCAAATAACGGGGCAAATCAAGGATGCATTGACTCAGTATAGGAAAAAGTATAGGAAAATGCTCAACAAGTGTGATTAGTCAGATCTGGATTTAAGAAGACTTCCAGGGATATAATTCAACAACAATCCTATGATGAGAGGGCTATCCTGAAAGGAAATGAATGGGAATGGTAGATAGTTAAGTATAACATATACTTCATTTTCCAACACTGAGTCAAATATTTCTTTTTTTTTCTTTAGTCAGTTTTGACTGAAATCTGAGCTAATTGCCCTCTAAGAATTAATACAATGTATATAAAATAAAATATAATGGAACACTAACTACATGGGTTGATTAAAATATGTCAACTCAAATCATTAATATCTCTTCTACAAGAGAATAGTTTATTGAGCATTTTAATTAAAATATTAATAAATCTAAGCAAAAAACACCTAGTACAGTCCGTGAATAGGCTGGTATTAGGAAAAGCATCCAGCCATAAAAAAAGCATCCTACAACTGAGACACTTGATCAAGATAGTGTCCACCAACTTATTGGATACTGTTGAATAAATGATGCACATAATGAACCATCTGATCATTAGCTGCATGGAAGGTGGATGTAAAATAATGATAATAATTAATACATATACAAAACACTTATTCTCTCTCTTTAGCATATTTTAAGCTCTCATCCCCAGATACAAAGCTACATGCCTCAGTGCTTCTCCCTACTCAGTTAAAGGGTCTTGTTTTACACATTACTCAATAACCTTGTTGGTACTGCTGCAATGTAAAAAATGCCCAATATAATGTGAAGTGGCTGGCATTAGGAAGAGCATCCAGCCACAGAAACCATGCCAAAGCAGACTGTAGAGCTTGGCACAGTCCTCTGGTTCACCAATTCTTGTCAAAATGTCCAACCCATGCCATTGAGGAAAACAGATGTTACGTAGTGGAGGTAGTGGTGACGATAACAATAAATATATAATGACAAAGTGAATCAGTGAAATAAATTATATATAAGTATTAGACTTACTACCCAGCATTGCCCGGTAAAGTATTCATGGAATTGTTTGCCATTTTGTAGAATGGGAATTCACAGTACTTATGTATGTATATATATTTCTGGACTTATTTAATTGGAACTATCCAAACAATAATAATCAATTTACATGAGTAGAAGCCTTATTTTTAATAATCTTTACCCTGAAAAATCACCTGTTAGTTTTGCTTTAAAGTGAAAGATGTATGAATGTGTATATGAAATGGATGTGTGTGAGTGAGAGAGAGAGAGTGAAAGAGAGTGTGCCACTCACACATACATGAGAACACACATGTTCACTCACTCACACATTCACCTGTACATACATTTTTCCCTTTCTCCTCTCACTTTAAAACAAAAGTAAATAAATAAAAAAATTTTATGGAAATTAATGAACTCCAGATAATGAAATCCCATTCAGTTTAAAATATTTCTAAATGATTAAAATATTGATTACATCAAAAAGTAGATGTTTTTTTCTTCCTTAGAGAGTATGAAGACTATGTGTGTGTATATATCACAGATAGCAAACATGTGTTTGTGTTGAGTCACTGCCATGACATTCATTATATGTGTGTGTATTCTGTGTGTGTGTTTTGATGCCACAGAAGCCATGTATTCTTTTTTGTCAAGAAGTAACAAACAAAAATTGTGTTTAATAATTTAAATAGAGGTCCAATTGTCACAAAAATGTGTACTGCACTGCCGAAGGTAAGTATGAAAATAAATAAGTAAAACACAAATTAAGATAAAATATACTATTTCTGAAATATTTCAGTTACACACAAACTTCCCTAGAGCTTTTAGTATTATCAAGATATAGACTTCAAAATTTTTACTAAATGTAATTGCTATAAATTAGAAGTAAAAAAATAAGGAGCATTGTTGATGTAGTGATGTAGTCTTAAAACATACACACACCTACTTGCTAACACACAATAAATCAAAAAACAAAACTTACCCAGAGAATAAATCAACAGGACAATATCTGCTCTGCTCCAACCATAGTCCATTCTTGCTCTGTAGCAAAAGAAGAAATTTCATTGAACCAAATGGATGTCAACAAGTAAATCAAACAAATCAACAATTAACAATTATTTAGTATTAACTTTGAAATAATTCAAGTTCATATCTCAGATATAAAAAAGACAAAAAAACATCCCAACCAAGAAAAATTAGATCTAACAGATCATAAAGTAATAGAAATCAACAAGTAAAAGTGAATCATGAAAAACAGAAATGATAGTGACAAACTTAAAAAAGCAACCCTACCATACCCACCCCAACTCCATTCATTTCTGACAACAACTACAACATTTAAGGATTTCATATTCTTTTATTCTTTTGCTTGTTGTAGTCATTTGATTGTGGCCATGCTGGAACACTACCTTAAAGGGTTTAGTAGAAGAAACCAATCCCAGGATTTATTCTTTGTAAGCCTAGTACTTATTCTATCAGTCTCTGTTGCTGAACCACTAAGTTATGGGGATATAGACACACCAACATTGGTTGTGAAGCGATGGTGGTGGGGACAAACACAGGCACAAAGACACACACACACACATAAATATATGCATATACATATACAATGGGTTTCTTTCAGTTTCTGTCTACCAAACCCACTCACAAGTCTTTGGTTGGCCTGAGGTCATAGTAAAAGACACGTACCAAAGGTGCCATGCAGTGGGACTGAAACTGGAACCATGTGATTGGAAAGAAAGTTTCTTACCATACAGCCACACCTTCGAGCAGATCTTCAGAAGCGATAAGAAGCCGAAAGGGTATGCTCCCACTTTCAGTGTTTTCAAATCCAAACCAGGGAGTTCTGAGCTGATGATAGAAGTGTCGAGTTTGACTAATCTTGAAACGTACGTTCTCAAATAACCTTTGCATTTGATTTTTTAATGTCTCTACCCCCATACTTTCGTGAGTTGAATTGAGCAAACACTATATGAGAGAGGTTTTCTTTAAGTATTAGAAATAGTTTTAAAAAAGTTTTTTTTGGCTGCTATTTCTAATGAGTTCAGTATGCGGCAAAGTAATTTATTTTACTAAGCCCTTTTATATAATATATATACATATATATATACACACGATGAGCTTCTCTCAGTTTCTGCTTACCAAATCCACTGACAAGGTTTACCTGAGGCTATACTAGAAGACATTTGCCCAAGGTGCCACACTGTGGGACTGAACCAGGAACCATGTGGTTGGGAAACAAGCTTCTTACCACACACCACACAGCCATGCTTGAAGAAACTTCATATTTTTCATATATTGTTATAGAAAGTAAAATAGTTACAACTGGGAAGTGAACCTACATCACAGTCTGTACTCATTAAGAGCTTACCTTGATACTGCTCATAAAAAAACGTAACTGCCTTATGTTCCCCACACAAGTAGGGCCTAGCCAGTATTTTATATATACTTTTAGCTTTCATGCACAAATCCTGTAATAATATTATTGAGTAGAAATTAGCATGCTAGTTTCTAATATGGCTGTTATTAACCCATTTTAAAACAGGTTAACCCTGTCGAAATTTTGAAGACAGTTATATAAATAGGGATAGCAAGCATACGGAATCATCAAGTTAACCTTTATTGCAGTAAATAATTGAAATACAACTGTCCTTAAATGAAGACAGTGGGTTAATATGGGTTAATGAACTTCCAAATTTCCTCTGTAATAGAAGAATTGGGTTTGTAGTAACTCTTCTGAAAATTTTCTGTTACGCTGTTCTTATGCTCCAGTTTTTACTCTGATCAAGCAAACCTTTGATTAAAGTCATTCCTACAATTGCATTGTCCAATGTGCCCTTCCCTTTTCAAGATGGTAGGTAGGTTGATATTAGAGGGAATGTGGTTGCTACTTCTAGCACATTTAATGATTATTTAGAGACTCCCTCATGGACTTGTTTTCACTGTTAACGTCTTCTATGTAATGCTCGAGGGAATGTGTGGGATAGCTGAAATAAAAGTAATGCATAAAAGCTGAGACAGCAGTAAACTGATAAAAAGTTTTGTCTGGTAAACAAAGCATAGGAGTGGCTGCGTGGGAAGTAGCTTGCTTACGAACTGCATGGTCTTGGGCAAGTGTCTTCTACTATAGCCTCGGGCCGATATATATATATATATATATATATATGTGTGTGAGTGTGTATGTTTCTCCCCCAAACATTGCTTGACAACCAATGCTGGTGTGTTTATGTCCCCGTAAACTAGCAGTTCGGCAAAAGAGACCAATAGATTAAGTACTAGGCTTACAAAGAATAAGTCCTGGGGGTGATTTGCTCAACTAAAAGGCGGTGCTCCAGCATGGCCACAGTCAAATGATTGAAACAAGTAAAAGAGTAAAGAGAGAGTAAGCTACAGAGACAATAAATATTAAAAACATGAGCTTTTATTGACAAGCTGACTAAGATCACCTCCATTAAAGTGTAAAAATTTAAATACAAATGTTGACTGTAATCGCAATACTATATTAAACTTAAAATTAGATATCAAAATAAAATTGGGTATAATATTTGTCTTTCATTAAGTTATATTCCAATAACCAAATTACAGTACAAATAAGTAGCAAAAAAAAAAGTGAGAGCTCCTTCACTAAAATCTCTTGTAATTCTTTACTATTATAAAAATTGAAATACAAATGGTGCACACATGTCTATAGTGGCTGTGTGGTAAGAAGCTTGCTTCTGAACCACATAATTCTGGGTTCAGTTCCACTGCATGGCACCTTGGGCAAGTGTCTTCTACTGAAACTGTATGAGTGGATTTGATAGGCGGAAATTGAAAGAAGCCCACCATATGTCAGTGCATGCATTATGCATGTATGTATACGTGTGTTTATCTCCTTGTCTTGACATCATAGATGTAAATGAGTGCCACAGTCATAAAAACTGTGTGGAAGCCTGATGAGTGCATAATATGTGTGTGTGTGTGTGTGTGTGTGTGTACATATATATATCTCATTGGATTGGCCAGACTATTGGCTGTTGTTACACACTGCTGGTCACAATATACTTCCTTGCATTATTGTAGCTTTCGAATGATGCCATTCCACTGGTTGGGTAGGTAGGTCAATATTCTCTTTTCAAAGAATGTCAGTCCATTACAGGGTTACCCATTTGTGGCTGTGTAGACTGGAACAACATAAAAATGTTTTGCACATGAATATAATGCACTGCTAGTCTAGGAATTGAAACCATAACTGCATGATCGTGATCATCATCATCATCATCGTTTAGCGTCCGTTTTCCATGCTAGCATGGGTTGGACGGGTCAACTGGGGTCTGTGAAGCTGGAAGGCTTCGTCAGGCCCAGTCAGATCTGGCAGTGTTTCTACGGCTGGATGCCCTTCCTAACGCCAACCACTCCGCGAGTGTAGTGGGTGTTTTTTACGTGCCACCTGCACAGGTGCCAGACAGAGCTGGCGAACAGCCACGAACGGATGGTGCTTTTACGTGTCACCGGCACGGGGCCAGGCGATGCTGGCAACGGACACGAATGGATGGTGCTTTTACGTGCCACCGACACGGGGCCAGACAGAGCTTGCAAACGGCCACGAACGGATGGTGCTTTTACGTGTCACCGGCACGGGGGCCAGCCGAGGCTGGCAACGGACGCGAACGGATGGTGCTTTCACATGCCACCGACACGGTTGCCAGACAGAGCTGGCAAACGGCCACGAGCGGACGGTGCTTTTACGTGTCACCGGCACGGGGGCCAGCCGAGGCTGGCAACGGACACGGACGGATGGTGCTTTTACGTGCCACCGACACGGGGCCAGACAGAGCTGGCAAACGGCCACGAGCGGACGGTGCTTTTACGTGTCACCGGCACGGGGGCCAGCCGAGGCTGGCAACGGACACGGACGGATGGTGCTTTTACGTGTCACCGGCACGGGGCCAGGCGAGGCTGGCAATGAACACAAACAGATGGGTCACTTAACCACTGCTTTCTGATATATGATTTGATTTTGATTGTTCTCACTGGTCTTGCCGGGTCTTCTCACGCACAGCATACTTCCATAGGTCTCGGTCTCTGGTCATTTCCTTGGTGAGACCTAGAGTTCGAAGGTCGTGCTTCACCACCTCGACCCAGGTTTTCCTGGGTCTACCTCTTCCACAGGTCCCCTCAACTGCCAGGGTGTGGCACTTTTTCACACACCTATCTTCATCCATTCTCACCACATGACCATACCAGCGCAATCAGTGATATATATATAAATATATGAATGAAAGAATAAATAGAGTCAAAAGTAAGAGGGAGTACGATTCAACAGCTGTTTAATGATCACTATTTGTTCTTAACAGAATACACCTCAACCAATATATATATATATATATGAAAGCTTATCACTTATGTATCAGTGATACAGCAAGTTAATCCCACAACTAGAAACCATAACAAATTCCAACAACAAACTTTATTGTAGTTTGGTCAAACACTCCTAATTGTGAAGGACACTTAGTAGTAGTAACAATAATAATAATAATAATAATAATAATAATAATTTATTTAATAGTTTACTTAATACCTCTTCTTATCTTCTACAAAACAACTTGACAAGCACAATAGTTAGAAAACTCTTGAAATGAATTTAGTACACTCTGCTAATATAGGTTTACCATATCTAAGAGTCCTGACCTTCTTTTAAAGTATCACATACACACACACTCACAGAGGACACCCAGATAGGCATACAAAGGAATCATACATGAATACTCACAAACAATCACAAAGAATGTGTAATTTCTGAATTTCTGTAAAATGTTTTTAACCATATCATTGAAGTTAATAAACAAAACGTTATATATATATCTATCACCTCGCTCTTGGACCCGACGAGACCTCCCGCCCGTTCCTGGGACCGTCGTGTGTCGTTGGGTTTTCCCACGCCCGTCTCCGCGGGACCACTCTTCCATCTTCCCCTCAGCTGGAGTCCTTTTTCCTTAACCCCCCCCCTTTTTCGTTACACACACGCGCACACATATACACACATTGCTTAAATATATACATTACTCTTACACACATTCAATCTACTCGCCATTAATACCACCACGACACTGGACACACACACACACTACTACTCAACACACGCTGGCACGCTACATACGCCCCCACCCCTTCCCCTCCCTCCCTTCCTCCTTTTTCTTACTACTGACCTTGTCTGCTAAGCTGACCACTAGTCTCGCCCTACCTCACACGCCTACACACAGACGCACACATATATTTTTTTGTTTTTTCATCTCGCCTCACACACACACATACACACACGCACACGCACACACTCACACATACACACACATCTGTTGCGTTACCAACCTTATCTCCATTCTTTTGCCTTTAAAAACCCACTTTGCTCTGTTATCGTAAACATCCGCCTTTCACCATGTGCAACTCGTAAACACCAGTCGTCTTTTTTCTCTTTCCCTGTTGCCCGCTCTGGGATCTTTCTTTCCTCTCTCTTCCTTCTTTATGTTTCCGACGAAGAGCTCCGATCGAAATGTCATACCTCCCTGCTTCCATTTCCTGAGCGCCTATTAATAATAATACTGTAATTGTTCCATTGTTGTTGTTTTTTTGTTTCCCGTTTGGATTAAAATTATATATATATATATATATATATAATATATATATATATATTTATCATCATTGTTTAATGTCCATTTTCCATGCTAGCACGGGTTAGACGGTTTGACCGGGGTCTGGGAAGCCAAGAGGCTGCACCAGAAGGTGCATGGCTCAGTGGTTAGAGCGTTGAGCTTATGATTATGAAGTTGTGAGTTTGACTCCTGGACCGGGCTGCATGTTGTGTTCTTGAGCAAGACACTTTATTTCACGTTGCTCCAGTTCACTCAGCTGTAGAAATGAGTTTCGACTGTAGAAATGAGGTACCAAGCTGTATCGGCCTTTGCCTTTCCTTTGGATAAACATCGGTGGTGTGGAGAGGGGAGGCTGGTATGCATGGGCAAACTGCTGGTCTCCCATAAACAACCTTGCCCGGACTTGTACTCGGGAGGGTAACTTTCTAGGTGCAATCCCATGGTCAGTCATGACTGAAGGGGGTCTCAGCATATATATATATATATATATATATATATATATATATATTATATATATATATATATATATTAATCAAAATAAAAACATGATTCTAAGGATTTAGCGGTACACATGTTTCGGGCCTTTATTAGACGGTTTTATAACAATGTATAATTGATATAAATGTGTCTTTGGCCTTCTTCAGCCGTGTACAATTACTACTTCAAGGACATATATTACATTATAAGTTTTACGTTGGGGATGCAAATATATACACACACACGTATATATTATATATGTCTGGTTACAAAAATGCTCTTAAACAATCTGCTCTTTTTCCTTCCAAGTCACCTGCACACTTTTTGTGTGAACAGTCTCAACTGCTACCTTTACACTCACCCAATCCAAACGTTTTACAATACAAAATCCTTAACTGCCAGCCTTTATCTGCATCGGAGAAATGATAATGTGGCACCAGTGAATTGTAATGCACTGTCACTCATAATGGAAATTGCAACAGAAAACAAGAACTGGTAATTCTGAGTTATCAATAAGAATGGATAAGGTTAGGAGAGTAGATTTTTGGAGGGTTTAGCAGGATCTGCAACTTTATACACAAGGTGCTGAAAAGTTCTTGGCTTTAAGAATGTTGCGAAAAGCATAGTTAGACGTCCAACCTTCTAAGTTCTTTTACAGGGCTTAGAGAAACTGAGGGACTGCTGCAATAAGTGTGTAATTCTGAGAGGAGAATATGTTGAATAAAATCATAATTAACTGATCCTCCTGTATTTTCTTTTACACAAAGCCAGAAACTTTTCAACACCTGGCTTCAAGGGTATCATGAAAGGCCTGGCTGGAGGCCTAAACTTCCAAGTTCTTTTACAAGGCTTAGAGAAAATGAAGGCCTGCTGCAAAAAGTGTGTAAATCTGAGAGAATGTCATCATCATCATCATTTAACATCTGCTTTCTATGCTGGCATGGACTGGACGGTTTTACTGAGGACTGGTAAGCCAGAAGGCTGCACCAGACTTCAGTCTGATCTGGCAAAGTTTCTACAGTTGGATGCTCTTCCTAATGCCAACTACTCCGAGAGTGTAGTGAGTACTTATTACGTGCACTGGCATGAGGGCCAGTCAGGCAGTACTGGCATTGACCATGCTTGAATGGGTTTTTTTACGTACCACTGGCATGGGAGCCAGTCACGCAGCACTGGCATTGACCACACTCGAATGGTGCTTTTTACATGCCACAGGTACAGGTGCCAATCAGGTAGTACTGTCATTGGCCATGACAATGACTTCACTTGAATTAACAAGTCTTCGCAAGCGCAGTTTATTGCCCAATGATTGAAGGGTACACTTAAATGGGCCAGTTATGCTGCACTGGCATAGGCCACAGTCATGGTCTCACTTGGCTTGCCGGGTCTTCTCAAGCACAGCATATCTCCAAAGGTCTTAGTCACTTGTCATCGTTTCCATAAGGACCAACGTTTGAAGGTCATACTTCACCACCTCATCCCAGGTCTTCCTGGGTCTACCTCTTCCACAGGTTCCCTCTACTGCTAGGGTATGACACTTTTTCACAGAGCTGTCCTCATCCATACATAATACATGACCATACCAGTGCAGTCATCTCTCTTGCACACCATATCTGATGCTGCTTATGTCCAGTTGAATAAAATCATAATTAACTGATCTTCCTGTATTTTCTTTTATGCAAAACCAAGAACTTTTCAGCACCTGGCTTGAAGGGTATCATGAAAGGCTTGGTTGGAGGCCTAATCTTCCAAGTTCCTTTACAGGCCTTAGAGAAAATAAAGGACTGCTGCAATAAGTGAGTAAATCTGAGAGGGGAATATGTTGGATAAAATCATAATTAACAGATCTTCCAAAATTATCTTTTACCCAAAGCCAGGAACTTTTCAGTACCCTCTCATATTTATATATTATGCAGGTAAGGATCAAATGAAATCTCAAGAATATCATTCATATGATGAGATTTTGACCATGAGTTTTCATATAAGCATGAATACTTCTGTACAGATAACCTCAGACCAGTTGTCGTCATTGTAAGGTGGTTAAGGAGATTGCTTTGCAAGTGCATGGTTTTGGATTCAGTCCCACACTGGCCAAATGTCTTCTACTACTGCCTTGTGAATGAATTTGGTAGACAGAAACTGTGTGGAAGTCTGTCATATATGTATATGTTTGTGTGTGACTGTATTTGGCTCCACCCCACCACTTGACAACTAGTATTGGTTTGTTTACAGCCCTGTAACTTTGTAGAGACTAAGGACCAGACTTAAAAGATAAGTACTGGGGTTGGTCTGTTCAAATAAACCCCTTCAAGGTGCTACCCCAGTATGGCCACTGTCCAATGACTGAAACAAGTAAAAGATAAAGCTACATAAACTCTTAAGGCAAACAGAAAAAAAAATGTACAAATGGATGGAATAAAAATAACTTACCTTTAAATGAGATCTCATACAAAATTTACAAACTTTGAATTTTATGGGATTTTTTATATGATTTGATATTGGAATAAATCCTGATTTAGGCTGAAATAAAATTAAATTGAGTTTAGAGATATTAAGCAATTATCAAGATGATAGTTTCTTTAATAGAATTTATAGCTTTTCTAGAAGGAAACAAAATCTTAAGTAAGAATTATGTGGAACATATAGCAAGATGATCTTTTGTTGTTGCTCTAGGTCAATTTATTCCAGCTGTGACCATCACATTCTTTTATGGGTATGTAGGACTATATTATATAATTTGACAAGTCCTTCCCTTGTTTAACCCTTTCCTTACTGTATTTATTTTGAGATGCTCTGTGTTTCTTTCAATTACTTTAAGTATAACAAAAGAATTTAGTAAAATAACTTAGTTATCTTTCAGTTAGTGTTAAGAACATAAATTGTAAATAAGGTTTGGTGGAAGATTTTAATTCAGAACTTTCAAAAACAAGACATTTGTACTACAGAGCCAGAGCTGGTTTCAGCCAGGTTGGTAACGAAAGGGTTAAGACAGTAGGGTATGGTTTGAGGGAAAGTTCGCCGCTACTTTGACAATTTCAACACATAGTGTAATATAAAGAAGATTGAAGGTCAAATGACTGCAACTAGGTTTAAAGAGAAACGGGAGAAAGAAAGAAAGAAAATAGACAAGAATGAGAAGGAAAGAAAATAAGATTTGGATTCTGACTTTCTGGGTAGGGTACTTATTTTATGAATTTGATTGGTTCTAAAGTAAATTTGCAGAAAATATATAACTTTTAATCCTATTCATTTTGAGTGATTAGTATCTTTTGTGACACTCAAATGCAGCCCAAAAGTAACTAAGTCATAAGCAAAATTAACATTAACATCATCAACAAGTAATTTTTGTATTCATTAATCCTTTCAGGGTCGGCATAGTTTTTGCAAATGTGGGCAAGTTTGGATTGTTGGGTCGACCACTCAATTATGGAATAGGTGTAGAATCTGGAAGACTGAAACAAACTGAATTAATGTGTTCTGTCAAAGAGCATAGTTAAGACATAAATTTATGCTCAATGCTGCTTAACACTGGAGAGAGGATAAGGTTTAATGTTATATACTTGTGTGAATATAACAAACGCAGTAAACATTATGAGTGAAGTAATGATAAAAGCAAGAGTACTAACCTTAATTTCAATACTAATAGTAGCAGGGTATGGCACATTGGATTGCATGGAAGAAATACAGTTTGGTTGGAAAACATAACAGAAGTCTGGTAACACTAAAGCAGCTCGAGCAGCAAAATCTATGTCTTTACCTTTACGGTGAGCTGAAATGAGAAATTTTTGAAAATAACAGTGTTATTATTACTTAGCAATAACTTGGCACAAACATAAGAGCTTTGTTCTAAATTTCAACTGAGGTCAACTCCACCTTTCATCCAGAGTCAATGAAATAAAGTACCAGTCAAGAACTAGGGTTTGTTTCAATAAACAATCTCCTGGTTTTCTGCTTATGTAAGAAGTTGTTTTTGGCAGAATCAGTAACACATTCTCTCTCTCTCTCTCTCTCCTTATTTATATATATATATATATATATATACATATATATATATATATACATATATATATAAAAAGACCCCCATTGGTCATGAATGACAATGGGATTGCACTTAGAAAGTTAACTTCTGAGGCACAAGTTTAGACAAGGTTGCTTGTGGCAGAGCAGCAGTCACCCATGCATACTAACCTCCCCTCTCTATGCCACCCAAATTATCCAAGGGAAAGGCAAAGGCTAATACAGCTTGGCACCAGTGACATCGCAACTTATTTCTACAGCTGAGTGAACTGGAGCAACGTGAAATAAAGTGTCTTGCTTAAGAACACAACACACAGCCCAGTCTGGGAATTGAACTCCCGACCACATGATTGTGAGCCTGACTCTCTAGCCACTGAGCCATGCACCTTCACCCCCACCAGTAACTGGTATATACAGTGGCGGCCAAAATGTTCAGAATGGCATTGTTTTCGTCAGAAAAGTAGGTATAAGTTTTTATCAAAGTTGTTTTATATTCTATAATTTTCACAGACAATAAATACAATATTATTTGTTATTGCCTGAGATTTTGGTGTAATTTGAGTGGATAATAAAAAAGTTATGGATGATTTAGTGATTTACTTATACTTATACTTACTTTTCTGACGAAAACAATGCCGTTCTGAACATTTTGGCCGCCACTGTATATATATATATATATATATAATTGTATATGGTATATATATATATATGAAATTTAAAACAATTTGATTTGGTTCCATACAACTTAAAGTTTTATGGGCCTCTAACCGAAGCCCGTCTTTTTCAGGTTTCTGTTAGAAGCGAGCAAATTTTATGTCACATGGAGCTGAATCAAACTGTTTTAAATAATACACATAACTCCTACTAAATGTGTTGAATGCCTTTTTCTTTTGTTTGTCCATTCACTTATGCATACATACACACAAAAATAAACTGGTGCCACACCTAACCATACATTTGTAGTTAGAATATACTACAAAAAACACCAGAATATAAATATAAAAAAAAAACATGAACTTGCCAATCACAGGATATAATCAATATAATATAAATTCCAGTGTAAAAATGCTAGTTGTAGACTTCCTGATTCAAATTATTACATCAGGCGCACTAACTCTGACACCTTGTCAGCTGACTACATTTACAATAAGGAGCCATTATAAGTACAGGGTCGAATCAAAAGTTTTTTCTGGATTTTCATAACTTGTATCACCATGTTATATCATTAATTTGATACAAGTTGTCCAGTTCTTGCTGAACTGTTTATTCTTTATTTTACAACTTTGATAATGAGTGGTGAAACAAATTGCATTTAGAGCCATTTTACATTACCTGTAGGAAAAAAAAAAAAGGACTAAGTGCAAGGACAGTGTCAAAAGAAGTTAATGATGTGGAAGGTCCAGGAACTGTCAGTGTTGCGAACAAAGCACGCGGAATTCTGTTCTTGATTCGACGGTCATTCGGAATGCTCACAGCAGCCATATTCCTACCGCTCTATGTCACGCTGGTGAGACCCATATTGGAGTACGGGATTCAAGCCTCTTCTCCTTATCTCCTCAAAAACATACAGCATCTCGAAAGAGTCCAGAAGCTGGCTACCCGCATGGTTCATGGTCTCAAGAATTTGTCTTATGAAGAAAGGCTGAAGACGCTCGACCTTTATTCTCTAGAAAAATGCCGCCGCCATGGTGATCTCATTCTTGCTCACAACATCATAAGTGGAAAGTGTAACCTCTCGAAAGAGCTATTCTTCACTCCTGCTCCAGAGAGTCGGCTGCGGGGTCATTCCGAAAAGCTCTATCTGCGACGATTTCATCTCAATCAAGGGAGAGGGGCTTTCTCCGTCAGGGTTGCGGATCCGTGGAACAAGCTGCCAGACGAGATGGTGAAGATGCCGACGACCGCTTTGTTCAAAGTCTCCCTTGACCTCAAGTGGCCTGAACTCTTTACATGAACACCACACTGTACATAACTCAATGTCCCCCTACATGGCCTTGCTTTTTGCTTTTTGAGCCAAAAAATTAACTAACTAACTAACTAGCTTAGATGTTTCAAGCAAGGTGACATCAGCCTCAAAAACAACAAAAGGTCTCCCCAAAGTCCGGGAGACTGTCTGTTGTGGAAGATGAAGCCTTGCTTGAAATCAGCAGAACTTGGTCCTTCAAAAAGCATCATCAGTTGACACCTCCATAAGCTCAGCCTTGTGAACAGATGATGTTTAAAAGCTCCTCATAAATGACCAATCACCAGGCTCAACAATGTGTGGGAATTTGCAAACAACTGCTGATAAATCCGTGAGATGCTTGTTTTTGATACTGAATTGTAACTGGGAATTATATAAAAAAAAAAAATCTATTTTTGTAATGCTAATACGACAAATCAGTGGCTTCATTCTAGCTGGACTTCAGAAGCTGTTGTCAAACAAGGGCAGTTTGAACAGATCATGTTGAGTGTTTGGTGGAATTTTGAGGGGGTGTTGCAATTTGAGCTTGTCCCAGATGGTCATGCTGTTAACTCTTGCCTTTATGCTCCACAGCTGCAGTGAATATATGATGCTTTGAAAGCCTGTTACCCAGCATTAGCCAATTGAAGACACACAATGTCCCAGCACACACTGCTAATGCTCGACCAAGTGCAAACTTGAGGGGTTAGAAGTGCTCCCTCACCTTGCCTACAGTCCAGACCTTGCACCATCAGATTACCAACTTTTCTGAGACATGGCTCATTTCATGTACAGATGGAGGTTCAATAATGTGGATGCAGTGGAAAACAGGCAAAAGGAGTTTTTTGCCTCTAAACCAGCCGAATGTTATAAACATAGAGTTGTGCTTCTGGCACAACAATAGCAACAAACAATAGAACATGATGGGATATATTTTGATGAATAAATGCTTTTCATATGTAATTTGTTTGAAGTATTAATTAAAGCTTGCAAAATGAAAAAAACTTGTGACTCAATCTGGTAAATACAATGTATTGCTATAAATGTATTCGAAAAGAATTTCATGTCTTACATCAATCATTTAACGTCCACTTTCCATATTGGTATGGGTTAGACAGTTTGACTGGAACTGGTAAGCCTTCTGATCGGGCATGGTTTCTACAGCTGGGTGCCCTTCCTAATGCCAACCACCAGTACACCAGTACGGGTGCCATTTGCATGACACCAGCCATGACTATAACTACACTTGGTTATATGAAAGATAATTTTTCAAATGAAATCCAAATAGTGTTTTATTAAGCCAAACATGCTTTCATTAAGAATAATTCTGAGCCTTTTATTGATACTTCCCAGCCTGAGCAATGTTGGATAATCTACTAATAATTATATACATATAATGTAATTATGTGGTTAAGAAGTTTGCTTGTAAACCATGTGGCTATGAGTTCAGTCCCAATGTATGATAAATATGCACATATACATACAACATAGGATTAAGCATCTTTACACTCAGATCTAATGCAAAGTGGTCAAATCATGTTCCTAAGAACTGGAAACCCCAGGTCTTCTCGAATATAAAAAGCATAATATATATAACAAATATTACATATATAGATTTAGAGATTCAATAAATAGAATCCAATGAATTAAAAAGCAGACTGAAATAAATATTGAACTTGATATGATTGAATAAAACCCATGAAGTTAGTGTCTGAGCATAGATACAGTTCACTCACTGAAACCAGTGAGAGAGAGAGAGAGAAAAAAAGTTTTAAAAAATGCAAAAAAAAAACAATATATTTCTTTCAAATCTGAAACCAGTGTAATTCCGGTTTCTATCTTGTGTTAAATGAACACTCCTAGATATATGAATTGATGTTTTTCTCACCAATACTGCATTTTGATAATATTTTTATCGGAACACTTCATGTTAGAAAGCACTTGAAAATCAAAAACAAAATCCACGTCAGTTTTGTTGATAATATATTAGAATCAAGTTCATATGTAAGTGTATTTCACATAAAAATAATGTAACTGAATTTCTGTCTGTGTGTCCATCTTCACACATACAAACAAGTGCTTGTGTACATAAACATTATACACATGTAAAGATATAAATATTTAAGAATAATCAAAATAATGAAATACAAAAGAAGAAAAAAGGAAAAACTGAACAATTGTGTTAGTGGATACCAAGTAGATGGTTGCTGGCTGTGTAGTTTGTTAATATAGGATGGACTATTACTTATCAGCCAATACTAACAGCTGCATTAAGTAACAGCACTTAGATCCTAAGATAAAGCTAGCTTAAGATGGCTTCTGAATTCAGCATTTAAAGCTAATAAAATTGTTATTAATTACACTGCACATGCTTCAACACTATTCACTGATGAACAGTAAATACCCATTGTACATGTTTACAGCTCGGTGGATTGAGCTAGCAAGTGACTTGACCATAAATGCAGTACAGTGCTATTGACAAGATGTTAGCCATTAACACTGACAACAACTTGTCAGGTCGGTTTGTGCTGAAACATAAACTATAACATCAATAAAGTGTAGGGTCAAGTTTTATAAGAGAGAGCACTGTCGATGAAATAGGCAGCAGATATTACTGGTATTAATTTTATATACTCAATGCATGAGTAAAAGTAAAATCTGATTGCAGTATAAACTGAAATCTGGACATCTACATTTCATGATCCTTCATTGCATTAATAAGGTTCAAGATGCTCAAATATGACCTCACTGCTTTTACCAATGCCTTCTCCTTCTATGTGGAGGCACATGGCCTAGTGGTTAGAGCAGCGGACTCGCGGTCGAGGGATCACGGGTTTGAATCTCAGACCGGGAGATGTGTGTGTTTATGAGCGAAACACCTAAGCTCCACGCGGCTCAGGCAGAAGGTAATGGCGAACTTCTGCTGACTCTTTTGCCACAACATTCTCTCTCTTTCTTCCTGCATCTTGCAGCTCACCTGTGATGGATTGGTGTCCGTCCAGGTGGGGAACCTATACACCAAGGAAACCGGCCCTTATGAGCCAGGCATGGCTTGTGAAGGAACTCCTTCTATAGATATCTTCCATTATCACTGAATGGTACTTTTTTACCTTGCACTCATCATCCCTTCACATCACATAGTTATCTCTCATGCATATAGTGATTGGTGCTTTAATTCTCTGTTCCTCTCAGCTCACCTGTACACTATCTTTCATCTACTTTAAGTGCGTGGACAACAGACCATACTCGACACATTCCTCTTTAGTCCCCACATCTTCTAAAATCAATGGCTCTATGTCAGTAACATGTAGCATCACAGTCTTACATATGTGAAATATTCTAAATATTATCTGCCTTTCACTGTTGTTGATCAATATCATAAGCAAAGTTTAGATATAAACTGATAGCATATTTGAAAAAGTAATATACAAAGTCAGTAACCCCAGCTTCAAGTTTACATACAATTGGTCAACATCCTTTCAGCTCTACTGGTTCTTATTTCATTGACCTTGAAAAGATGAAAGTCAAAGTGAACTTGAGTAAGATTTGAGCTCAGAATGCGTAGGGTATTTTTTGTCTGATGCTCTACAAATACACCAGTCCAAAATGAATGACTATTCTGAGAAAACCTCATTACGTTTAAATTTATTTACTTCCCTTTGTTTCATTTGTCTGAATTGTTCATTTCCTTACATATGATGGAGAGGACACATCATAGGTATCAATTACACAAGTTAAGTATATTTGGTACTTCGTTTATTAATCCCGAAGAGACAAAAATTATTGTCTCCCCATTAAAAATTTGATATTAGTAAAATAAGTCTATTTAGTTCTACTTAAATAAGTCTATTATCCTCTACTTTAAAATTACAACTTTGATAAAAAGCAATTACATTTCTAGAAGAGAGCATATATCATCATCATCATCGTTTAACGTCCGCTTTCCATGCTAGCATGGGTTGGATGATTTTGACCGAGGGTTGGCGAACCAGATTCCAATCTTGATTTGGCAGAGTTTCTACAGCTGGATGCCCTTCCTAACGTTAACCACTCCAAGAGTGTAGTGGGTGCTTTTTACGTGCCACCGGCACGGAGGCCAGTCAGGCAGTACTGGCAATGACTTCGCTCAAATTCTTTTACACATGCCACCAGCACAGGTGTCAGTAAGGCGATGATCATGCTTGAATGGTGCCCTTTTACGTGCAACTGGCATGGAAGCCAGTTGGCCGCTCTGGCAACGATCATGCTCGGATGGTGCTCTTGGCACCCTACTAGCACGGGCACAAGTGCCAGTAGGGCATATATATATATAACTAGTTATATATATATATAACTATATATATATCTTTATCTTTTACTTGTTACAGTCAATTGACAGTGGCCATGCTGGGGTAGCACCTTGAAGAATTTTCAGCTGAATGTATCAACCCCTGGTACTTATTCTATTGGTCTCTTTTGCCAAACTGCTAAGTTATGGGGACCTAAACACACCAGCACCGGTAGTCAAGCAGTGGCTAGGGACAAACACAGACACAAAGGCATACATTATATATATATATGATGGGCTTCTTTGAGTTTCTGTCTACCAAATCCACTCATAGCCTGAGGCTATAGCAGAAGACACTTGCCCAAGGTTCCACGCAGTGGGATTGAACCCAGAACCAGGTAGTTGGGAAGCAATCTTCTTACCACAAGGCCATATTTTTATTAATATTTAGCAGAAGCAACAGAATGACTCAAGATCTGAGTTTGATAAGTGCCAACACATGAAACTCTTGAACCTGGAGTCACTCTGTTGCTTCTGCTAAATATTCTTTTCTACTCTAAGCACAAGACCCAAAATTTTTGGAGAGGGGGCTAGCTAATTAGATCGACCCCAGTATGCAACTGATACTCAATTTATTGACCTTGAAAGGATGAAAGGCAAAGTCAACCTCGGCACAATTTGAACTCAGAATGTAAAGACAAATGAAATATTGCTAAGCATTTCACCCTAAATATTAATAGAAATATACATATACTTTGAGTTCTATTTTTCCTATTTGTACCAACATACCTATTTGTATACATATATATCACATGACCGACCAAACTATTGGATGTTGTTATATATTACTGGTGGTCATAATGTACATTGCATTGTTTTAGCTTTTGAATGATGCCACCCTGCTGGGCAAACAGGCCAACATTCCTCCTGATTGGAAGGCTAGTCTGTCACAGGGTTACCCATTTACAGCTGAGTGGACAGGAGCAATGTAAAATGAAGTGTTTTGCTCAAGAACACAAAGCGCAGCCGATCTGGGAACTGAAAGCACAATCTCATAATCATGAGTGCAACACACCTAACCTCTAGGCCATATGTCTTCACACACACACACACATGTATATAATATATATGACAGATGTAAATTTTGAAATTCAATTCTAATACTATTGAATTAAAGTACAAAATATCCAGAGTTTAAACTGAGTCAAATTTTAAATGAATATCTTTATTTCAACTTGTAATATATAATTTGAAATCAAAAACTCAAATATGGTTGAGAATAAAGATGAATTGCACAGACTAATGCAATTAAATATAATTCAGCACCATGAACATAATTCTAAATATAATTGATAAAAGATAATGAGAATTAGGTTATATTGCTTGACTATTGTATAAAATAGCATCCAACTCTCCTTTAAATCACACATAACCATCTCACATAAAGGACTGATTACTTTAGATAAAAAGATGGGATGGTTACAACTGGAACGTCTTTGAATATAGACATCCTGGATGATCAGGTTTAACCTAGACCTAAGCCACACTATAGTAGAAGTTTTCTTTTTATAAACACAAATGCCATATGTGTATGTATGTATGATAAATCAAAAGATCCCCCTCTATATTTCTTGCTTTTACTGAAAGGGCTATTATTCATCAATGGATTTTCTTCTTCATTGCCACAGAGATCCATCATGTTAAATGATGGTGATGATGATGATGAATCCTTGTGGCAAAGATAAAAACAAGTGCCCTTTGTAACGTAATTAAAGTTTGATGAAAAGTCATCAGGTATCATCCATGTTTTTATGAACCAAATGTAAGATTTGTTCAAAGATAGCAAAATATTTACAAATTTGGAAGTTTATGGTTGCACGTGTACTCAAAAACAGTTTCTGTAATTCAACATCAGCGGTCCCTAGTAAAATTCAACACACAAGAGTGCATTAGAGACTTCAGCAAGCAGCATTGCAAGATACTTATTTAGGAAAGTAGTAACACACACACACACACACAAAAAAAAAATCATACAGAGTAGAAATGACTCTTTAGTTTGGGAGAAAATGTCTCTAGTACTGGTGGCATGATATAGCACACAGTTTACACTGTAAGACATACACAACAACAAAATTGACTGGTTTTCTCTGTTGCAGTGAATGCCAGGTGACAAGAAGTGAGTCACTGTGAGATCCATTTAACTCATGCTAAATGGATGCAAAAATGGTGATGATTTTGGCAATAACTTCTGTATTGCCTCAACTATCTGATTGAAACAAACATTGTTTTCAATATATATGGAAATCACATAGGAGATTTCAAATATTGTATTTCACAAAAGCCCTCTTCATGCTTAGCAGATATTTTGTTATGGATTATATGAAATAAAAATTTAAGTAGGAAGGGCATCCAGCCGTAGAAACACTGCCAGATCTGACTGGGCCTGATGAAGCCTTCCAGCTTCACAGACCCCAGTTGAACCGTCCAACCCATGCTAGCATGGAGAACGGACGCTAAATGATGATGATGATGATGATGATGATAAACTCATTTTTTAGTTTCATTCTTTAAAGAATAGAAGGTAAAAAACCCCTTTGGTCATGAATGACCATGGGATTGCGCCTAGAAAGTTCCCCTCCAAGGCACAAGTCTGGGCAAGGTTGTTTATGGAAGACCAGCAGTTGCCCATGTTTACCAGCCTCTCCTCTCCATGCCACCAATGTTATCCAAGGGGAAAGACAAAGGCCAATACAGCTTGGTACCAGTGATGTCGCAACTCATATCTACAGCTGAGTGAACTGGAGCAACATGAAATAAAGTGTTTTGCTCAAGAACACAACACACAACCTGGGCTGGAATTGAACCCACTACCTCATTATTGCGAGCCTGACACCCTTACCACTGAGCAATAAAATTATATTTATACCATGCATTTTGTAGGTGGGGATTTCCAACTAGCCAGCCATTGGCTCACTGCATTTTCGATGGGGAGAATGACAAAGAATTGTCTATGTAATTCAAGCTGAGTAAATACCACAAGTGAGGGCGCGTGGCTTAGTGGTTAGGGCATTCGGCTCATGATCGTAAGGTTGTGAGTTCGATTCCCGGCGACGCGTTGTGTCCTTGAGCAAGACACTTTATTTCACGTTGCTCCAGTCCACTCAGCTGGCAAAAATGAGTTGTACTTGTATTTCAAAGGGTCAGCCTTGTCACTCTCTGTGTCACGCTGATTATCCCCGAGAACTACGTTAAGGGTACACGTGTCTGTGGAATGCTCAGCCATTTGCACGTTAATTTCACGAGCAAGCTGTTCCGTTGATCGTATCAGCTGGGACCCTCGTCGTCGTAACCGGCGGAGTCTTTAAAATACCACAAGATATTTTTCTTTGAATGCACTAATTTTAATCCCAGAACTGCACATCTTCTGCTGATATACACTGGCAAAGGATATAGACAAACATATGCAATAAATTTTGCACAGTCTCCCCATACCAAATTTCTCCCTGAAGACACTGACCGACTGGAGGCTTTTTAACCACACAGTCATGTCATTTCTATTTTCTTTTTGTTCTTATCTTCAGTATCTACTTCAGTATCCAACAAGCTGGTTTGTTTAATGGACAAAAACTTACATTGTACTAACATAGCTTTGAAGAGGAAATACTACTTAGAATTACAATATTCTTGGAATTACAATCCTATATTGATAAGCTCAAATTTCAGTACCTATTCTAGTAATGATGTCTGTATTCATGAAAATATGATGACTTATGTGTCAGCTATGATTCTTAGTTTATTTGAGGAATTAAGTTTTGTATTAATTTAACATAATTGAAGTGAAAGGACCACACATCCTGTTTATTGTACTGAAATGAAAGTATATTGTTACTCGTCACAGCTGTCCATTGGTTGCACTTGATCATCATTTCTTAAAACAAAATTTATTCATATACTGATTTCAAATTTTGGCACAAGGCCAGCAACTTGGGGTGAGTGGGTAAGTTGATTACATTGACCCCCAATGCTTAACTGGTACTTACTTATTTTGTCAATCTCAAAATATGAAAGACAAAGTCAATTTAAGCAGAATTTGAACTCAGAAGATAAAGACGGATGAAATGCTGCCTAGTGTGCTAATGGTTCCGCCAGCTTGCCGCTTTAATTTATTCATATATTAATATTTAGAAACTAATTCCCATTGCTTTGGAATCACAATTGCTTACATATTTTAGAGAATAAATGACTTGGTAAACAAGGAGGAGGACTTTTAGATATTTTCAAACTAAAAAAAAACAAAAACAATTATGTATGCTTGTCATTGTGGTAAATCATATGTACATTTACTATTATGTTGAGTGATATTTCTTTATCAAACAGCATAATTAATTATTGATAAGAAAGTAAACAATACTGAGAAGTCTCAAGACATTATGATTTTATAAGTCAATACAATCTATGATTGCTAAAGACACACATTTTGTATATTCATGCTTTCAAATTATATAGCTATTACTTTACCTGGTCTAGCCTTTTTTACAGCTCTATTCACTTTCTCAGCAAAACCTATTGGTATTTTTTCAAGCAGCTAAAAGTAAAATAAAATATATATATATTAGAAAGACTGAACAACTGCAAAATATCAGCTAAAATCACATAGACATTGGATCTCAAATCTCGTATAACTAGGATTCTATTTATGCAATGACTGGAGAAAGTGGATAAGATCTTATCAGCCTTTCAACAGAACAAAGGAACTGCAAACAATCTACTTAATGCACATTTGGTCTTGATTAGTTGGATAAAAAACTTGAGTCACTTAAGCAATGTTAAAGAAAAGTGATTTGTCAAGAAATTTGGGAAAATGGACAAAAATAAGAGTTTTGGTGTTAAAAGCATTAGCTAGTATAAAATAGACTCATTAAACAATTTGAGAAAGATTACCATTGTTGGAAGTAAACTTCTAAGGTATAATTCTCAATTTGGGAAACATACTTTAAATAAGTAATGTCATGTTCCAGAAGACGAACTTGAAAGCAATGATGTTAATCTGAGAATTTAAAAGGAAAAGTTCTATATTTCTAAGATAAACTTCCAGTGGCATTATAGCTTTCCCAAATTTTACTTCTTGCCAAGAAAACAGTATGAAAATCATTTTGGAATAACATATATTGAAGGAGTTGGGAAAGAAGGGTTAAATTTTTTGAGAAATGAATGTACAAATTTTATTACACTGTACAAAAGAGAGGAGTAGTGTTCATGGCTCTTGCTTATCCTTATTATGTCTGGAAAGAAAACATAATTGAGGTGGTAGAGTAAAAGGAAGTTTAGAGGAATGGTTTCCAAACAACTTTGATAAAGACTTGTCATACTTACCTAAAAGCTAGAATGACCACATTTCTCATTAAAAACCAAAACCCACCCACAAAAAATCCATAATAAATGAAAGTTTAAGACAGTATTCTTGGTAAATAAAATTATTAAAACTTACTTTATTCAGTTAATACTAATTAGACTATTGGTTGATATAACCAGATTTGAACCCCTGACTACAAAATAAATACTTTTAGCAAACTACCAAGCATATGTATGTGTATGTAAAGGTTTTATATATATATATATATATAACCTTTTGATATTGTTTACTCTTTAGGTTGCTAATTGATTGTACATTCTCTACCCAATGAGATTACTTAATGCTAACGGCAATAAAACTGAGTTCCATGGTCTATCTACCATGAAAATTTCTCATTTTGTTTTGTTGCTCAAAGTAAACATATATCTACATTCATTTCACACACAAAAGAATCAACATCTGTTCAATAATGACTGGGAAAACAAACAAGAAAATTTTACATTTTGAAAAAATAGGAATCAATATTACTAAGACATTTTTATTGTCACAAGGAAAACTTTAAGGGAAAGGAAATTAGGAAAGCAACTTACTGGTGGAATGACATAGACCGAAGACAACAATGGCTGCATAACTTCTTTCACAAAATCAACCGTCCTCTGTAATTTACAATGAATTTGGTCAGCTCTTTCCTACAAACAAGATGGCAAATATACAACTCGTACTCTTTTATAAATTTCTTTCTTTTTTTCCTGGATTGACGTTATCTTCATCATCACTTTTATTGCTATTAAAATGGTGATGAGCTGGCAGAAGCAATGACTGAAAGTGCTTTTTTTTTTTTTTTTATTCTTTCATCTCTCTGGTGTTAAGCCCCAAATCAGTCTAATCAAACAGACTTATAAGCAAAGGCATTTCATCTCTGATAATCATTTATTTTTTCCAGGCTACATTATCTGATATAGTAGATGGTAGAGTGCAATACGAGGGAGATATAGCTACTTTTTCTAGTAAGTGGGTTAACTGTGTAAAACCTCCCTCACTACAATATACTAGTACTAAAAACAGTAAAGACCATGGAATTGCACCTAGAAAGTTACTCTCTGAGGTACAAGTCCAGGCAAGGTTGTTTATAGAAGTCCAGCTGTCACCCATGCATACCAACCTCTCTTCTCCATGCCACTGATGTTATCCAAGAGAAAGGCAAAGGACGATACAGTATGGCACCAGTAACATTGCAACTAATTTCTACAGCTGAGTGAACTGGAGCAATGTGAAATAAAGTGCTTTCCTCAAGAACACAACACACAACCATATCCGGGAATCAAACTTACTACCTCATGATTGTGAACCTGACGCTCTAACCACTGAGCCATGTGCCTTCATTATACTAGTAATATATTAATATAATTTAATGAACGATGCTTCTCAAATACCAAAAACAAAGAGACCTTTATCTGGTACATTAATGCTCTGTTGCAGTATATTACAAAGGACATACCCTGGTAATAACCCTATGTAAGGTGCTACGGGGATCACATTTGCTTTTTACTATATAAAATTTTCCAAGTGGGAGAATCAGTTGAATTTCACAGATACTAAAATTGTTTAGGATTCAGTTGCTCTACTTCTTTCACAAGATCTAGTGTTCTTAGAATCATTGGGTTTTCTCTGCATTCTGAGTTCAAATCCCAACAGGATCTTATTGCTCTGATCTCTATAAGATAATTACAAGTAATACATTCTATATACTATGACCATGTTGAAGAAGGGTGTGTGTTTGTACAGGCACAAATAGGTGAGTGTGTGAATGTGTTGGCATGACTATGGCTACAAGTTTAGCTTTACTACCATAGTTTATTTCACTGCACAACACCTTAGGCAAGAAAAGGGATTCTCTCTTTAAGTGAAAAGCAAATTGCTTACTGCTTTTCTATGAAGTGTAATTTTGCATGGGAGTGAAACAGTGGCATTGATAACAGGGGATATATGAAGATTGGAAAGAGATGAAGTGAGTATACTCTGCTAGATGTGTAAGGTTATTGTGCATTAATGATAGAGCACAAGTGTGTCGAGAAAAAAAAAAGAATAAAAGAAATAAGAAGGAGGGTGCGAGCAATGAGACTGCACTGGCATAGGCATGTGATGTGTATGGGGGATGAGTTGTGTAAAGAAGTACCAAATATGAAAAAAAAACATGGAGACAAATAGCAAATAGTGAAAGTTGATCCCTGGGGGTTGAACCTCACAAAGGAGATGATAACATACTGCAAGTAGTAAATGCTGAGCTGGAAGACCTAACCAACCCATGCTATAATGGAAAAACAAATGTAAAATTATTACAATGCTAATGATCTTGTATGGATATGCAAACTTTAAGTATTTTCTTTTACCTCAAATGCTTCATAAGTTCCATTTCAATACTTAAGAGTTGTAACAATGTCAATCACAATACAATATATATATATATATATATATATATATATATATATAGAGAGAGAGAGAGAGAGAGAGAGAGAATAAACATGAACTTACTTTGTTATGCTCAAAATTGTTTTCACATTTTACATTAGTCTTCACGAAACGGTATACTTTCTTTTGCTGGAAATAAAAACATTGAAAAAAAAAATCAATAAAAGTATGACTGTATGAACCAAAATCATACACATTTGGTTGTTTTATGAGAAACAGCAATCAAGTCTTTCTCAAATCATACATTACTAAAAAAAAAAAAAAAAAAAGGAATGACTCATAGGTTAATTCCTGATGGCATGTTGTGCCCTTGAGCAAAACACTTTATTTCACATTGCTCCAGTCCATTCAGATGGCAAAAATGAGTTGTACCCATACTTTAAAGAGCCAGCCCCGTCACATTCTGTCAAGTTGATTCTCCCCTGTGAATTATGTGAAGGGTACATGTGCCTGTGGAATTCTCAGCTACTTCCACGTTAATTTCATGAGTAGGCTGTTCCTACTAGAACCCTCGGTGTAACTGACAGAGTGCCATGAGAGAGAGAGAGAGAGATGTATATACTGTTTGTTTCTAGTCTTCAGGTTTGGAAACAGGTGGAGGTTTGGTAACAGGACGGTCATCCAGTTGTAGAATATGAAAGAACCGTTAGAATAAAAGGGAAGTTAGGGAATAAATATAAAGGATAAAAAATACATGCAACCATATTCTCACAATACATAGACATAAAACCTCCTGCGTTCATAACGTCCACATATGACATACTCACATAGACATGTATATGTACATGCACATACACAAATATATATGTGTGCATGCACATACATATTAGTGAGAAAGAAACACAGGAAGAGGTGCAACACAGAGATCCATATGAGGAATGCAGATAGCAAGTTTGGAAGAGCAAATAAGGTTTGTAATGAGTTTTAAAAGCTATTTTGAAGACAACATTTTTGTGTACTTGTATATTTGGTCATTTACAATCAGTAAAATTTCTAACTCTTTCCTTCAGAATGCCATTCTAACAGTAGCCACTCAAGTGAGGGGGAGTGGAAACTACTTCACAGCTAAATGAAGTTGTTTTTCAACACTAGGTTTAAGGTGTTTCAATTGTAACCATCCCATCTATTTTGTATATCTAGATCTACATTCATTTTCCCTTTAAGATGGTAGGTATCATTTGAGGGAGATCTGGTTATTATTCCTAGCATATTAAGCAAATGTGTAGAGGCTCACTTGTAGACTTACGCTATAAGTAGTAAAGCTACATGCTTTACAGTGTAACAGATGCATCAACTACACATATTTAACATTGTAAATTAATTTGAGAACAGCTAACATCCATTCCAATAATCTAGTTAAAAGAGCAAAAAAAAAAAGCTTTCATTTACAAATCCATCAAATGCTCAAGAACATAGAAAATATAAAAGTTTAAGTGTGTGATGCAAGTGTGACTCTCAACCACATAGTTCTAGGTTTAGTTCCACTGAACCTAGAACCATATATAAAGAGACACTTACCCAAGGTGTCACACAGTGGTATCTTGGGCAAGTGTCTTCTACAGCCTTGGGCTGACCAAAGCCTTGTGAGTGGACTTGGTAGATGGAAATTGAAGGGTGTATATATACACCCAGTATATATGTGTGTGTGTGTGTTCATGTCCTTTTAACTTGGTAGTTTGACAAAAGAGACTGATAAAATAAGTACCAGGCTTAAAAAGAAATAAGTACTGGGGTTGATTCATTTGACTACAATTCATGAAGATGGTGCCCCAGTATGGCCACAGTCTAATGACTGAAACAAGTAAAATGTGTGAGAAAAAAAGCAAGGTATTTGTGGCCACAACAAATAATTGTTGATTGACATAAGCCAGATTATATATTATCAATAGAATGTGATTTAAGGATCTTAAATTATTCAGTACACAATCTTAATGTCATGATGGCCACAAGTTATCGATACAAAACAGTAAAGATCATTTTACTTCATTGTAGTATGCTGCCACATCTGAATAGAGTTGGCTTTTAAAAAAAGCATTGTAGTCAGAATAAGGAATGAAGTGAAAAAATCCAGGGAGCTTGTAGTGGGGTTTAGAATTGAAACTGTGTAAGTTCAGTAATGAGAAATAGGCCACAACATATCAGATAACTTGACTTGAATTCCATCCAAACATATTACAGCTTCATTTGTACAATCAATGGAATTTTCCATGACTTCCTGCCAATACATGGCTACATATACTGAAGTTCAGGACAATTAATATAGTGGTTTCAGGGGATCCTGAGAGGACAAGGTTCATGGTTGCTGTTCAACCTCAGGTTAAAAAGAATCATTTGTCTATGATGAATGAAGGATTTCCTGCCTCTTTTTTTTCTTAAGTTAAAGAAGGAAACACTATGCAAACTCTCTTACATTGGTGAGAATATGACCTATGCCCAATGTAAAAATCTACAGGTCACTATTGGTAGGAATAAACTGGTCTAAATAAACTGGAAAAGGCACTCAAAAAACAGGAGATGGTGAAAATTCTAGGTACTAATATCAGGCATGTCACCCAAAACAGAATGCTTGCTTCTATCATGAATGTCTTCTTTGATGCAGCCTTGACTTGGCAGTGTTAATGGCAAAGTGCTGTAATAACTGTATAATGGGTTATATTTTCTGCAAATTTATTACTGGTGGAGGCATTAACAAAAACAAATACGACACAATAGATGGAATATAATTTCTTGTAAAACCGCAGTGAAGCAAAACTTCTAAGAATAATTAGATGCATTAGGATAATAATTATAAACAGGAACAGTCATGAACTGCAGACCAAAGACTGTTGAGGATGGCTTGCTGGAAATAATAGACTCCTGTTAGCTAGTTTTTATGATAGAGTCCAAAGCAAACAAAAATCAACTGACCCTGAAGTGAGATAAATTTTTAACATATAGAGCAAATCTAATTTTGTTTTATCAAGCTCATGCAATGCCAATCACTGGAAAAAAGAAAAAAAATTGCTTGGAAAAACTGGTTTGAGAATTCTTTGCAAGTAATGTATTTATCCTCACTTTTTTTTAACCAAAACCCAATGCGCAGAAAAGATTAAAAATATAACACACAAAAACCTCAAGTGTATTGGTTAAAAAATACAAAAAAAAATAAATAACATCCCAAATCACATGATACGCAAACCTCTTTTGTTAATTACAGCAAAGGAAATACAAGCATTGTATAATTATAATAGAATTTTCATTGAAAGCCAGGAGTATTCAAAGCAAATCATTGTAATCAACTTATTAACAGACAAAACTCACTTACCTTGGCCAAAATGGCATCATAACAAACCTGATTTCTATTCATGGTAAACAATAGTCTGGAACTTTTATAATGAGTGAGATTCAGTTGTATAGTTGTTACTAGCTAATCAACTAAATGTCTACAGTGGAACATGCTGCAATTGACATAAACAAAGATAGTTTTGAACTGAAATTGGCTAATTGAACAAAACCATAGACTTGTGGCAGGAGTTGAGAGAGTGCTTTTAAGTTATTTTAAAAGAGTTCTTCAATTGAAAAACTAAACCTATTATCACAGTATTTGTCTTTAAATATTATCTTCACTGACAAAATCCTAAACCTTTCAAATTCATAGGAACATGTATCCTATGTTCTTCAGAGTAATAAACAAACTCGATAGTTTTAAGAATTAAATATAATTTCTTACAGGTCGTTGCCAGTGCTGCTGGACTGGTTCCTGTGTAGGTGACACATAAAAAACACCATTTGAGCATGGCCATTGCCAGTACTGCCTGACTAGCCCTTATGCTGGTGGCACATAAAAGCACCCAGTACTCTCGGAGTGGTTGGTGTTAGGAAGAACATCCAGCTGTAGAAACTCTGCCAGATCAGATTGGAGCCTGGTGCAGCCATCTGGCTCGCCAGTCCCCAGTCAAACCGTCCAACCCATGCCAGCATGGAAAGTGAACATTAAACGATAATGTGATGATGAGAAAGGCATCAGGTTCATAAGAGAAGGAAAATGTGATTTTGATGTTCATACTCTTCTTATTTCTTTATTGCCCACAAGGAGCTAAACATAGAGGGGACAAGCAAGGACAGACAAAGGGATTATGCCAATTAGATCAACCCCAGTGTGTAACTGGTACTTAATTTATCGACCCCGAAAGGATGAAAGGCAAAGTCGACCTCGGCGGAATTTGAACTCAGAACGTAACGGCAGACGAAATACCGCTAAGCATTTCGCCTGGTGTGCTAACCTTTCTGCCAGCTTGCTGCCTTCATACTCTTCTAAAAGATACAAGCAGTCTATAGGAAACTTATTTTATTGGTTCAGGAAAGATGAAAGTTAACCCATAAAGCACTGGAATTTGCACTTACATAGCATGGTCTGCTGAGCACATTTTATGAAAATGAGACTGCCGTGCACACATAAAAAACAAAAAAATAGTTAAAATATCTTCTTAGTATATAATGGTGGCAAGTTTTACATCACCTGAAAAGTCATTAGTTGAACTATTAGTCTTCTTTCATTCTGGGGGGTACTGGAGCATTTGAGTGATATCAGACCCCAACAAATGCCCATAAATTAAATGCATCTATCTGGGCCATGCTCACGGCCCGTTGTGCTTTATGTGTTAAAGTTGAATGTGAATTCAAAGTGTAATGATACAACTGAATGCTACAAGACATTTTGATCAGACTATTGCTAATTCCGATACCCACCATATCACAATAATCCTTTCTATTATAAGCCCAAGGTCTGAAATTGGTGGTGGTGGTGGGGGGACTAGTTGATTATATAGACCCCAGGGTGTAACAGTATAAAACTGGTACTTATTTCACTGACTCATGAAAGAAGGAAAGGCAAAGTTGACCTCAGCAGAATTTAAACTCAGGATTTAAAGATGAACAAAATGCTGCTAAGCATTTTGTCTGGTATGATAACGGTTCTGAAGTTATCTCAGAAGCAAATTTGCTTTCTAGTACCTCAAGGAATAAAAATCCAAACAAAACAAAGTGAAATAAAATTTAGCTTTTTGATTAAAATTTTGGAGAATGTTTTTACAGTTTAATCAGAAGATTTCCAGGATCCATCAAACTGAAGAATAAGGATTCTCTGGTAATTTTTATAGAGTTAATGTTTAGTATGAACTTTTGTGATTGCTATTTAGTAGAAAACAGGTGAAAAAGTTTTTGAGAATGTAGTTTTGTGAAGTAAATATTGCTCATGTGCATAATAAGATGATAGCAATGATGGAAGATGGAGGTGTGGTTGAAACAAAAATAAGTTTAGATGGAGGTTGTCTCTTACTACCAGACAAACTTGACTGCTTAACTAAGGCACTTACTGCACACCAGCCAAGCATGAAGTGTGAGAAATTTTTGCAGATTGTTAAGTTTAATGTTGAGTGTATAAGCATGTTTTAGTTAAGAGTTTCTTCACATAAAATTATGAAATGCTTTAATTAAACTATGGGCACATTAAAATGGATTAATGCATCAACATTCGTCACTGTACACTAATGTTGGAAGAATACAGAACTGATAACATTGTGTAAAATCTAGGAGATGCAGACCATTAAATTGTCTGTTTATATTGTAATAGCTATTTTACCAAATAGACTGTATGAAAACAAGATGAAATTGTAAGTTTATAAAACAAATACTACATATAGTTAAAGGATAGAGTAATATGTTTATGTCACAGTTAGTCAAGTTGGCAGGCAGAATCTTGTCCTCATGTGCTAAGTAATGCTTGTCTCCTGTCATTGGTCTTAAAGACACTCAACTGATTCGTTCAGACCAATTAGTAAAATAGGTAACATGAGAAAAACAGTTCACAATTGAAAAACAGCAAAAGGCAACTTATAAACGACAAAATAAGAGAATAGCAGTTTATTAGCAGCACAGCTTGAATAAACATTCCAGCGACTGTCTTAAGAGTTAGTGTCACTAAAGACAAGGAAGGATTGCAAAAAGGTTTAATGAAACTAAATAAGGTTCTAAAGGGTCAGGCATCGATCCCAGTGTCACAATTGACTTTCTAAATACCTTACTCTTTTACTTGTTTCAGTCATTTGACTGTGGCTATGCTGGAGCACCGCCTTTAGTCGAGCAAATCGACCCCATGACTTATTCTTTGTAAGTCTAGTACTTATTCTATCGGTCTCTTTTGCCGAACCGCTAAGTTACGGGGACGTAAACACACCAGCATCGGTTGTCATGCGATGTTGGGGGGGACAAACACACACACACACATATATATATATATACGACGGGCTTCTTTCAGTTTCCGTCTACCAAATCCACTCACAAGGCTTTGGTTTGCTCGAGGTTATAGTAGAAGACACTTGCCCAAGGTGCAACGCAGTGGGACTGAACCCGGAACCATGTGGTTCGTAAGCAAGCTACTTACCACACAGCCACTCCTACGCCTATCAATGGTTTGTTTAATGATATCTATTGAAATTCTGTTATAGTTAATTCTTCAGCTTATTAATCCTGTTGTGAATTTATAAAATAAGTATCAGTATTACACCAGATGAAGGAGTGAAATAAGTGAATAAAGTTATCTATTTGATCGGTTTCGACTAAATAGTCATATCTGCATGTATTTATTATTGCTGTGAAATTAGGCCCCATAAGTTCATGATTCATCACCAAATATTCAATTGGCAGTACATACTTGTAGGCCTGCTGGCATACAGCTGATCAATACTTTAAACATCACTTGCCAATATAAGATAAAGAGTGAGTGGGTGTGTGTTTACTATTAGTATTCAAAAGCATCTGTTCCTTCTATTGTTATCATTTCTGTCTCCCGTACCAATGCAGATTCAGTGGCGATCAGGTTTAATCTCACCGAAAAGCACTGATTTTCTTTATAACTCACTACCACATTAAATTCTGTTTCCCTAACAACAGGAGAGTAGATTTCGATTAATTCAATTGTCGTGAAGAGCGGACAGTGCAGGCAACAACACTACTTTCTCTCTCTTCCCCACTTTCAGATGAGAGGCAAAGACCCAAAATGTTAGGGTATTCACTGATAACACCAATTCAATTAACTGAATCCTTCTACTCTTCTATTGATGAAGTTGTCGACACAATCCATTATCAGTTTCCTGGGATTCTGATTTTCACCCCGACATTTAATGTCTAATAATTAAAACCTAATGTAAATAAAAACCAAATCTAAATATAAATAAACGAGGCACCGCAGATACGAAGTAAAGACTAAAAACACCACGAGTTCAAAACTTGCTAAAGCCTCTTATTAGCATAAGTTATTTTATTTCCGTCACAGTCGGTAAGGTGGAAACAACAATATTAAGCATCCAACAATAATTCACATGTAAAATCTGAAATTCAGAGTAAACAGAATATCGGCAACAATTAATACTATACAGTTTATTCATATTTTTGAGGCTTGGCATGTGGGTAATCAAAAATGACATTTCCCCGAAGCAGATGAAAATAAAGTTATTCTCGGAATAATATAAAATCTAATGTCTTACAGAAGAGCACATTGTCAAATAGATTTAACAAAAACAAAATATAATCCCGATTTATTTATTAACATTGCAATCGTTTCCTTTATCTGTGTTGATAAAAAGAAGAAAAAAGACAGAAAAAGAGCAAAAGAAACTGAATTGAGTAAATCTATAATAAAAACTTATTAAGTTTCTTTTGTTTTTTTCCTTTTACAAATTATTGTCCTTTATCTATGAAAACCGGTTGCTTAGTTTTTTTTCTTCTAATATACATTAGTTCAGTTTGTAAACATATGAAACCTCAGACCATCAAGCGTGCAATCTCGCAGATAAAAATCTACATCAAAACCATACTGCATAAACAAATTACAGTTCCTTACCGAAATTGAAATTAACAATATGGAGATTGACAAAATTAAATAATCCAGAAAATTTTTTAGACGAATTTTACAATCGCTATTCGATCACACACATACATACGCATATATATATAAGGTGGAGTGAAAATGAAAATGGATTGTACTCTAGGGTGCTAAGTAAAAATTTCCCGGCCTTAATATATATATATATATATATATATATATATATATATATATATATATATATATATATATATATATTTATATATATATATAAATAAATCTTTTTCGCGACAAAGAAATGTTTATGTGCAGAACTATACGCACTAACTTGGATCCAGCCTTAATTTAGAACATGTAAATGAATAATGGCTTTGGTAACTTAAAGAAAACATACGTATGATACATATCTGAAAATAGATATGATTGCAAAGTTAGAGGCAAGCCAGAAATTTATTAAGGAAGAATGTAGTAGAATGGATTACTGGTATTTATTTTATCGACTCTACATACATTAAGAAACAAAATTTATATAATTTTTAAATCGTTTCTATTCCGCGATAAAAATACTAAACATACTTTGTTCTTGTAAACTTTTAATAATTAACACTTAAAAATTCCCAATCCCTCATGTAATTTTCCCATTTAAAAGTAAAACGAAATATGAACGGAGATTTCAATTTTTTTTTTTTTATCAAACTCCAATTACGAATGAGTAAACAGCAGTTTCTTTGTTGATGTTTCATACAAACGTAATCTATAGGACAGAGAAATGTGGATGGGTAGAAGCTATTGGTCGATTTAACATTCAATTCAACTGTTAAGAGTACAGCAAAAATGAATGATTTTAGTGTAAAATCAAATATTATAAATGTAACTTTAAGTTAGCAAATTAGAAAAGAAATTTTAACAAATTACGATTTTTGACTTTCCTTCTAGCTCATATTAATTGTAGTTCTTTCTTCATTAGATGTATTTAATTGTTTAATTATCGATATAATTATACCATGTTAACATGTGTGAAAACAGAATATTCTAAGAATCTGTGAGTAACATTACAGTTAATTAAAAAAATGCATCATAGAAGAATACTTTAATCAAGTAACATTAAGACATTAAACTATTTTAAAATTTACACTGTAATAATTAAAATTCAGTAATATTTTTCGAAATTTCATAGCGAAAATTAAATTACCCACTGTCAAAGGTTGCTTCACGTATGCGGTTTCGCAATAACAAAATTACTGTAACAACGAAAACACATAATCCACAAGGAAGAGGAAAAAAGACAAGATAATACAGTAATGATCAAAACTGCTGCAATCGGATAGACAGAGTAGAATCTAGAATAAATTTACCTTGATATCTGATAGAACCATATTTACGTTGCCTTCTCCACGGTATATCCAATGTTCGTTTACCGCCATCCTATAGCGCTTTTGTAGTTTTCTGTAAAAGAGAGTTACTCATTACAGTTCCACATTGCAAAGGATTTCTCGTTGTTAATGAAAGCGCATCGTTTGTACCAACTACGAAACCTTGCCTTAACCGGTTTCCTCCACCTCTTCGTTGTTGTCGCACTCATTGACTAATTACATTTCACGCTGTCCGTCGCGCGCATGAAACTCAGTATACACATATGCGTGCGTATGTGGGTGTGTGCGTGTATGTATATGTATATATGAATGATGTTCTTATTTTAAAGCACTTCTAAGGATGAGAACTGAGCAGTAATTACTGTTGGTGTATCTATATTACTGATAGCAGAGTCAAATTTATTTTGACTGGGATTTGCAAGTTGCGCCTATCAGCTTATATATATATATATATATATATATATATATATATATATATATATATATATATATATATATACATGCGTGCACACAAACACTTATATTGACTTATTTCCTTTCTCACGTTACACTTTAGTCGCGCGATAGTGAATTACACATCCAGTTAGCTAGTATATATTAATCAGCTAAAAGTTACAAATATGACTCAAGGGCAGAGAGTTTCGTGTACGGCGTTTAAGCATTCGAAATCTAGCAATCTGATATATATATATATATATATATATATATATATATATATATATATATACTTACTTACTTCAAAAGTTCAATAAACATACACGACAAACGAATAACTTTACAAAAACACAACGAACAGAAAATTCTACAAAAATATAAACATAACAAATAGAAAATTTGTGCAAATCAAAGGTTAAAAAGAAATAAAAGGCATGACTGATCTTGATCACTGGGACCACCTTTAAGTATAAAAATCTTTTACCTCTGCAGCGAGAGAATTAGTCTACGTATATAATACATGCATGTGTAGACGTCGGTAATTTAGGTAGCTCCCAGTTTGGGGGCGTCGCTTCATGCATCTGGGATCTTTGTAAATAACCAGGAGGAAATGTCAAAATAATATATAGAGGAAGCATTTTATCCCTATTCTTAATTGTAGTAAACACTTAATTCCTATATTTCTAGTTTTGCTTTACTGCTTATGGAAAAGAGAAAAAGACTACAATGCTTGCATGGGTCAGACAGAAGTTGTCGAGGCAGGTCTAGAAATGGATACCCTTCCTGTTGCCAAGTAAGGTAATATTCCCTATGATTAGATAGGGTTTTCTGGAAGATTGTAAACGGATAACATTTGTTTACGACTGTCACATGAAATCAAGGCAAAGAGACTGCAACACACACGCACGCACACATCGTCATCATCATCATCATCATTTAACATCCGTTTTCCATGATGGCATGGGTTAGACGGCTCGACAGGAACTGGTAGGGCCAGGGGCCGCACCGGGTTTCATAGTCTGTTTTGGCTCGCTTTCTATGGCTGGATGCCCTCCCTACCTTCAACAACTCAGCAGAATATATTGATTGCTTTTTACGTAGCACCATCACCAGTGTTTTGTATGCAGTACTAGCATAGATGCTTTTTATAGAACACCAGCAGCCACACCAATGCTCTTTATGTGGAACCTTGGTTTTAAGATGTCAATTTCATTGTGGTGGGTGGAGCTTTCTGAGTACAATAATGTACCATACATCTCGGTCCTCTGTCATCTCCTTTGTAAGTATCTCTTTTGAGATCGGCCTTAGCGTCTTCCAGTTTCCACCTACCAAATTCGTTTACAAGACCTTGGCTGGCCTGGGTCTGTAGTAGAAGAAACTTACCTAAGGTGCCATAAAGTGAGATTCAAACTGAGACAATGTAGTCAAGAAGCAAATTTCTTACTATGCAGTCATGCCTGTGTCTCGTTATATATATATATATATATATATATATATATAATATATATATATATATATATATATACATACATATATATATATAATGTATGTATGTTGTATGCATGTATGTATGTACCCTAAATCCTCGAGTGTAATCTGCATTTTTTTCCCAAAATTTAAAGGTCAAAATCCCTAGTGCATACTATATACGAGGTTAAAAATGAAAAATATTTTCTAAGCAATGTCCGAGTCTCTATTTGCTGTCCAGCAATGTTTATTCAGACGCATTTTGTGATGTTGGGCATGAAAATACCTTAAGCTAAGCCTGAAAGAAATGAAGTCATAAAAGAATCATCCATAATTTGCAGTAAGCAACATTTATTAAAATAAAAGTATTCAGAACACAGAATAACATGTAACAAAAACAATTTGCAAACATATTTACATTCCCATATAACACTTAAGAACATCATCATTATTGTATTACGCATGTGCAGAAGCATTTGTTCGACTAGGTGCTGCAGGCTTAATTACGCACGACTCAAGTTAGAGAAGGGGTGCGTATTATACATAGGTTTAGGCTTTTCAGAGGTACATCCCTAAAAATTATTATACTCAAGGGCAGACTATACCCGGGGATTTACGGTATATGTATGGAGTTGCTCCATCAAATGCTGAGGTAAAAAAGGCCATAAAACAGCTCACTAATGGAAAGTCATCTGGGAATGATGGCATACCAGCTGAGATATATAAATGTGGTAGCAATCTCTGGCTGAACAAATTATGTGAACTCTTCTCCTTAATCTTGGAATCAGGATCAGTCCCAGGGGAGTTTAAAGATGGTTCTATTGTCCATCTTTATAAGTGCAAAGGTAACAAATGTGAATGTGACAACCATACGAGTAGCTCCATTTTGTGTGTTGCTGGGAAGATCTTTGGAAGGGTTATCTTAAACAGACTCGATGATGCCCTTGCCAGCTTAGTGTTGCCTGAATCTCAATGTAGCTTTCAGGCTGGTAGAGGCACAGTGAATACGATTTTCAGCTTAAAGCAACTGCAGTAAAAGGATGGTGAGCACAATCGAAACCGTTTTGTCACTTTTGTAGATCTAACTAAAGCCTTTGGCAGCGAATCTAGTGATGCTCTCTGGGTTGTCCTTAGAAAGCTAGGTGTTCCCGAAACGATGCTCAATGTCATCATTTCTTTCCATCAAGGGATGATGGCTTCTGTCAGATCTAGTGGAGAAGTGTCTGATTCATTCACCGTCTCAAAGGGAACAAAGTAAGGATGTGTTCTTGCACTGCTCTTATTTGCTTTGTATTTCTCCATCATTTTGGAAACAGCATTTGAAGGAGTTAAAGGAGTAAAGTTTTAGAACAGAATCAGTGGGGGCTTGTTCAACCAACAGCGCTTCAAAGCAAAAACTAAAACTTTGGTGCAAACAGTCTGAGATTTGCTCTGTGCATTTGGAGCACACACTCTTAAGGACATGCAATAGATTCTAAACAATTTGCATGCAGCAAAGGCTTTTGGTCTGACCATCAGCATCAACTTGTCCATAAGCCCTTTCATGACCATCCTTCTGCTGCTGCTCCTACTGTATATGTTGATGGGAAAGCATTAAAACTTGTTTTCTCCTCTATTTATCCTGGTTCCATTATGTCCAGTGATGCTAAAACGGATAAAGAAATTGACTCTAGAATCAGAAAGGCTAGCTCCACTTTCAGTAAGCTTTATGACAGGCTCTGGAACAACCACGATATATTGTTGAAGGTGAAAGTTGATGTATATAAGACAGTGGTTTTGACATCATTGTTTTATGGTGCTGAATCTTGGATTCTGTACCAAAAGTACATCAACCAGCTTGGTGATTTACATATGTGATGCTTGCGTACTATCATCATCATCATCATCATTTAACATCTGCTTTCCATGCTAGCATGGGTTGGATGATTTCATTGAGGACTGGCGAACCAGATGGCTGCATCAGGCTCCAATCTGATCTGGCAGAGTTTCTACAGCTGGATGCCCTTCCTAGTGCCAACCGCTCTGAAAGTGTAGTGGGTGCTTTTATGTGCCACTGGCACAAGGGCTAGTCTGGCGGTACTGTCAACGGCCACGCTCAGATGGTGTTTTTTACATGCCACCTGCACAGGAGTCAGTCCAGTGGCACTGGCAATGACCTCGCTTGAATGTTTTGTTCATGTGCCAGTAAGGCGATGCTAGTAACAATTTCATAATCTCCAATATAAAACCAAGTTACTATATTTATAACAGTGAGGTACTAACAAAATGCAACATATCAGGTATTGAAACCACCCTCAAAATACAGCTTAAATGGTCAGGTCATCTCTCACATATGAGTGATATCAAAATTCCAAAGCAACTTCTCTTTGGCCAATTTCTAACAGGAAAATCAGTTGGAAGGCCACTCTTGCACTTCAGAGCCAAGCTAAAAGTCAATCTGAAGCAATGCAATATTCCCTTTTCTTCCTGGGAAAACAAAGCATCAGAACGCAGGACCTGGTACCACTCCTACTTCTCCTCAGTTTAAAGATTTGAGCAAAGTCAACTCAAATATTGGGACCAACTTCGTGCAAGCATGAAGGCACACTGGCAAAATGCTGCTCCTCTAAATGGAAATCTTACCTGTCATTGTGGTTTTGTGGCATGAAGCAAAGCAGGCCTTACCATCCACTCAAGGAAACATGTAGTAAATGATCCACAAATACACAAACAAACAGAATCCTCAACTTGTTCCATTTGCCACAAGGTTTGCAAGGCACCAGCAGGCCTCAGGAGAAACATTCATGTCCATAGATCAGGATTATTTCTTTATTTTACTGAATCTTCATTTATTGTTCACAACGAGATTCCTTATTGTTCATAACGAGATTCCATCATGTGTATGTATGTATGTATGTATGTATGTATGTATGTATGTATGTATGTATGTATGCATGCATGCATGCATGTATGTATGTATGTATGTATGTATATATGCCAGTGCTGGTACCATGTAAAAAGCATCCAGCCCACACTGTGAAGTGGTTGGCATTTGGAAGGGCATCCAGCTCTAAAAACCATACCCAAACTGACCTCGCCTGTGCTGGTACCACGTAAAAAGACTCAGTACACTCAGTAGAGTAGTTGGTGTTAGGAAGGGTATCCAGTCATAGAAACCATGCCAAAATAGACACAGAAATCTGGTGCAGTTTTCTGCCTGGCTGGCTCCTGTTAAAGCTATACCAGCATGGAAGGTAGATGTTAAATGATAATGATGATATGTATGTGTGTATGCACATATATATATATATATATATATATTATATATATATATATAATATATATATATATATATATATCTGTGTGTGTGTGTATGTGCATGCATGCGTGCATCCATGCGTGTGTGCATGTGTGTGTATGTGTATACAGGGTTAGCCAAAAGTCAGTCAACAGTAAATCAAAGGTCCATAAATAGTTAATATTCAATTTTATTTATTCCTACCAATTATGAATGTTTAATAATTGAATGCTGTGAGTTAAAATCACTGTTTATTTTTTCAACATTTGTTTATTTATTAGCAAAGTCTCATATAAGATAATTTTTGTTTTAATCTTGGAATTAAAAGATTTTGATTTACTGTCAGGTGGCTTTTGGCAAACCCTGTATATATCATCATCATCATCGTTTAATGTCCGCTTTCCATGCTAGCATGGGTTGGATAGCTCAACTGGGGTCTGGGAAGCCCGAAGGCTGCACCAGGCCAGTCAGATATGGCAGTGTTTCTACAGCTGGATGTCCTTCCTAATGCCAACCACTCCGTGAGTGCAGTGGGTGCTTTTTACGTGCCACCGGCACAGAGGCCAGGTGAGGCTGGCAACGGCCATGATCGAATGGTGTTTGTTATGTGCCACCAGCACGGAGGCCAGTCGATGCGGTGCTGACTACAGCCATGTTTAGATGGTTCTCTTACGTGCCGCCAGCACTGGTATATATATATATATATATATATATATATATACACACACACATACATAAGAAATAATTGAGATTCAGTTGAATTAGGTACTTAAGTTGAAGCACCAGATCAGTGCGGTATTATCTGTACAAATCAAAGTAAGATGAATAAAATCAAAAGAAGCAATGGATATCGAGAGGTGATGCAGTACGGCATAAATAAATAAATAGAATTTTTTAATCAGTTGGACACAGTAATATAATTTTACTCAAATGCTCTAATAGGGCAAGAATAGAGAAAGAGTATTTGGTGCCACTAATATAGCTAAGAATATACTACACTTCTAAGAACTGTATGAAGTTTGTTGCGGTCATAGCTTGAAAAGGATTGTAGTTCGTTTTTAATTTATTAGTCTTATTATCAACTACCAAATCTAAGACTAGAGGACTGTGTCTGTTTAGAATGGAGGGCAGGAGTGAGTTGACAGCACATAGCTGGGTATGGTCATAAATATTGTCAAGATCTTAGGATTAGTATAAAGTAACTGTCTATAAAGGAGGCTGGGTAGGAGGAAAGAGTATTTGGTGCCACTAATATAGCTAAGAATATACTACACTTCTAAGAACTGTATGAAGTTTGTTGCGGTCATAGCTTGAAAAGGATTGTGGTTCGTTTTTAATTTATTAGTCTTTTTATCAACTACCAAATCTAAGACTAGAGGACTGTGTCTGTTTAGAATGGAGGGCAGGAGTGAGTTGACAGCACATAGCTGGGTATGGTCATAAATATTGTCAAGATCTTAGGATTAGTATAAAGTAACTGTCTTTAAATGAGGCTGGGTAGGAGGAGATCTCAAATCAAGATATTAATTACCAGTTAAAGGGGCAAGATGCTAATAAAACTATGATGTTGATATAGAGGAAATTATCATGGGGTACTATGGGTGATTGTATACAAAAATATTGTAATGTTGTATAAAGATAAAATTTAAGATTATTAAAAATGATATTATAACAAGAATAGATAAAATGTGTATATATACCAATTTTCAACATTAGAAAGGGAAGATTACATAGAACTAGTTTAATATTCATTCATGTACTTAATTATTTACTTATTAGGTGGTTTCTATAAAGACTGCTCTGGGTATTTACTTATGGAATACTGGGTTGATAAATCACGTTATCTATATATTAATTATAAGCTAAGAATCAGAAAGAAAAAAAGTTGTGCACAGACACATACACATATTTAACTATGTGCTAACATACAAATATACACAAATATTTGTACTTTATTATAGGTATGTTATAATCAACTCTCACAGACTTAACCCTTTCGTTACCAACCTGGCTGAAACCGGCTCTGGATCTGAATACAAATGTTTTGTTTTCATAAGTTTTGAATTAAAATCTTCCATCAAACCTTAGTCACAATTTATGTTCCTAACACTAGCTGAATGATAACTAAGTTATTTTACTAAATTCTTAGTTATATTTAAAATCAATTGAAAGAAACACAGAGCATCTCAAAATAAATGCAGTAAGAAAAGGGTTAAGTAACTAGAAAGTTTATTACTCTATTTAAAAAATTAACAACTTATAGGGGATAAGAGGTTAATAGGTAAAGGTATCAAAATAAGAAACAAAATAATAAGAAATTATAGAGAAAAGTAAGAAAATATATATAACTTACATTTTAAAGAAACAGTATTAAAATTTGAGGTAGGGAGAGATAAAGATAACCCCACAGAAGAAGCAATAGGTATAGTAGTAGTGAGGGCAGTTGGAGGTATTCAGACCGAAGGGGTATTTTATAAGTTATAAAGTTACTGGTGCTATTACATACATGATTTTATAGTTTCACAGGGGTATATAATTAGGAGGCTTACTTACGTAAAAGCCATTACAAAATATATAATATGATTAGTAGGGTAGAACATCATAGAGAGGAATAAAGAGTTTAATTAACAAAAACATGATGAAGTTAGACTAATTAGGCAGAATTATTCATAGGATAGCAACTATGTGTACATATCATATACTATACCATATAGCTTATAATATATGTAATGTACTTTAATTCATCATACAACTCAATATCCCATGATTTTATTATATATAATACTAGGGGTTAAGTTCACATCAGATATGACACTAAAAATTAATTTCTATCTAGGTTCAAGTATTGCACCTATAAATGCTAATTTAGAAAATATTTAAATGTACAGGTGACTCTATGTATGCATGATACCTTTAGGTCTAATCTATTATTAATCAGGTTGCTCTTGTCCCTATACTTAAAAATCTCATAAGTTTCCATAGAGCACAGCTTGCACCTGTATCGACTATCTCTATAAGGCTGTGCTTTCCTATAATATCCCATTTAAGGCTAAATTCGATCCCACTTTCCTCCAGTTCCCAACTCTTGCTAGATAAGGACGTACAATTGGCCTTATGTTTGAGCCTAAAAGATGAAAAACGATTGTTAGTACTGTAAAGTATAGAAGCCATCTTAACATGGCTAACCACGTAGGGGAGGGGGTGTTACTGTAGCTTTATAGCCCCAGGAGATCGTCGTCTCCAGCTGGCTTTAGACACCATTTCAGTGCCCTTGAAGTATTTGCAAAGGGAGGCCATGTCTTCCTCACAAGCCTGAGTGATACGCTCGGACTAGTTTCGGGATTTTTGTCCCTTGTCAACGGGCGGTAACCACCAGGTCGCGATGAAAGAGAAGGCCGCCTTGCAAATATATAAGAGTTTTTCTAGTGACGTCTGCCACTGATTTCGAAAAGCTGACAGTAAGCATTATTAAATCTCAGATTGTTAGTACGTTTTTCATATTTATTGAACATCCTACAGTTCTTAGAAGTGTAGTATATTCTTAGCTATATTAGTGGCAACATGGACTTTTTCCCTATTCTTGGTCTATTAGAGCATTTGAGTAAAATTACATTAATGTGTCCAACTGATTAAAAAATTCTATTTATCTATTTATGTAGCATTTAAATTGATGTAATGATTGCATTGTCCAATTAAATGGAGTCACTTGAAACGGTCATACTGCATCACCTCTTGATATACTGTTGCTTATTTAGATTATATACATATGTATATCATCATCATCATCATCATCATTTAACGTCCGCTTTCCATGCTAGCATGGGTTGGACGGTTCAACTGTGGTCTGGGGAGCCCGAAAGCTGCACCAGTCCAGTCAGATCTGGCAGTGTTTCTACAGCTGGATGCCCTTCCTAACGCCAACCACTCCGAGAGTGTAGTGGGTGATTTTATGTGCCACCGACACAGGTGCCAGATGAGGCTGGTAAACGGCCACGCTCGGATGGTGTTTTTTATATGCCACCGACACAGGTGCCAGACGAGGCCGATCATGTTCAACTGTTAATCCCTACACATTTTTTCTCTCTCCTTTTTTTTTTTTACCTCTCAATCCTTTCTGTTGAAGAGCATAGGCTTGAAACCTCAAAGACTTTCCATTCTTTCCAACCGTCAAACTAACACACCTGTCTTCATCTTTTGATTTCTGTAAATTTGAACTATATATATATATCTGGATATCCTGTTGCTTATTTTGATTATATATATATATATATATATATATGTTAATAAAATAGAACATATGCATATATATAAACATATATGTACGTACCTACCTCTACATGTACATATACACGCATATATGTGTACAGGACACCAAAAAGACGTCGAACACATAGAGAGACGAAAAACATAGACACAAACCAAGGAACAGGACAAGCAAAAAAGAAAAAAAGAGATACAGGACAATAAGCACAACGAAAAATCCCCTTCTTCAGTCGCTAAGGTTTCATCTACTCTACATATATATATATATATATATATATATATATATATATATATATATATATATATATATATATATATCATATACATATGTATATAATCTAAATAAGCAACAGGATATCAAGAGGTGATGCAGTATGACCGTTTCAAGTGACAATGCAATCATTACATCAATTTAAATGCTACATAAATAGATAAATAGAATTTTTTAATCAGTTGGACACATTAATGTAATTTTACTTAAATGCTCTAATAGACCAAGAATAGGGAAAAAGTCCATGTTGCCACTAATATAGCTAAGAATATACTACACTTCTAAGAACTGTAGGATGTTCAATAAATATGAAAAACGTACTAACAATCTGAGATTTAATAATGCTTACTGTCAGTTTTTCGAAATCAGTGCAGACGTCACTAGAAAAACTCTTATATATTTGCAAGGCGGCCTTCTCTTTCATTGTGACCTGGTGGTTACCGCCTGTTGACAAGGGACAAAAATCCCGAAACTAGTCCGAGCGTATCACTCAGGCTTGCGAGGAAGGGATGGCCTCCCTTTGCAAATACTTCAAGGGCACTGAAATGGTGTCTAAAGCCAGCTGGAGACGACGATCTCCTGGGGCTATAAAGCTACAGTAACACCCCCTCCCCTACGTGGTTAGCCATGTTAAGATGGCTTCTATACTTTACAGTACTAACAATCGTTTTTCATCTTTTAGGCTCAAACATAAGGCCAATTGTACGTCCTTATCTAGCAAGAGGTGGCCTGAGCTTACAAAAGGCTAAATACTGCACATTTTCTTCTATGAACACATTGATAAAATCACTGGAAAAATTGGCGATGAGCTTCTCAGTTTCTACTCTTATCTTTGCATCAACTTAACTACATAAGTTCAGTATAGCTTTGAACTTACCATGCACTGATTGATAGGCTGTCCTGTGTTTTTGTAAGCTGACAAACAACTGATCTAAAATGATATTGAAAGTCCCACATCTGAATTTTTCTCTTGCAGAAAGTGAAACTTCCTCTGAGGTTGATGCTAGATTTGCATCACATTTGATTCTCTTCCTTTGTCTATGTGTCATTGATTTAAAGTCTGCGTTTGCGTTTCTTCACATGTTCCTCTTATCCAGTTCCAACCCTTCATACTTATCCTCGTGATTTCAGAAAGTTTTCCAAGGAATCAATTAGATACACCACTTTATTCAGATCAACTTCAACTCTTTGAAAAACTTTAATTTTAATTAATTAAATTTAACTAATTTAATTAAACTTTAATTAATGTTAAACTGTACAAGAATTAAGTTCTAGATCTTAGCCATTAAAGCAGTTTCATGACAGTCCAATTTGTCTGCCTGTGTCTGAGCTTCATATCTTGCTTCAGGTGTTTGTTCTAAATTGTCTTCAATATCTTTGAGTGCATTTTGAATTAAGTTATATCTATCAACAAGGGCTTCAGTAGTATATGCTCTTGCTGATCGACGAGTTTCTGAAAAGGACTTTAAGGTTAGCTTTCTTTATTTCCTTCCCCCAAAATACAATAAATTTGCCCATCTGTGTGTCAACACACAAAAAATGTACATATATTTTGAATGGAACCAAAATATCTAACAGGTTCAACACAGTAAGGACCAGCAGTGTGTCCAGCAAGCAAGATTCAACAAATGAGGTGCACAGAATGAAAATTGTAGTCAAGTTCATTTCCTTAAACCTGGCTTGCATTTCTGTGTAGTGATCTGGCACTACCATAGAATTGTCTCTGCAGTCTTCAAAATGTATATTCTACTTTTAAAGAAATTCTAACTCAGATGTGGATAGTATTTCCACTTTATGAGAACCAGTTGACAGGAAAGTTAAAAACCTTTTCCAGAAATACTAAAATGCACAAAAACTGTTGGCTGATCAACATGAGCACAGTTTAGATTTAAATCTACAGAAGATGACAAATACTTGGCAGATTTACATTTTGTTACAATATGAGTCATATATTTTGCATTCAACAGAACTGTATGACTGCTTACCACTTTTGGGATTGTCAAATACATTCTAGTGATTCATTGGAAATGGATCAAATTGTGTAATAAAGATCCATAATTCACCCAAATTCTCATCATACTTAGATCCAATGATCTTTTCATAACCCCTAAGTGCCAGGCCTCTCTAAGCTAGAAATATTGTTACAGCTACAACATAATATTTCATTCAACTATTTTTTGTTTTCCTGCACTTGTTTTTCCAACTCTCTACTAACATGAGAACATCTCTTACATAAAATATTAAACAACAACACAAAATCTCTGTGGCATTGTTCATGTGCTTTCATTTTCATCTCTACTATTTGTTCAATCATTAAAGCCATCCTTGATGGAAAACCTGTCATAGTGGCTTGACATCAAAGTACAGAAAAGGCAATAAACTGCATTCTTTGATGAGCTGTACAAGATCCACCTTTTCAAATGCTGCTTACCATTGTCACAAAGAATATAATACATTGAAGTTTGGCCCACCCAGTTTGCCATCCCATTTTTTATAATGGGGTCAAGATTCTGGGTTCTAAAAGAACATTGATGCATACTTTCCTCTGGAAAAAACTACATGGCTTTGTTGAAATACCAAGCTGCAATTTGCTATCCATAGTGATTCTTCATCTCCAATCCAATTTTTTGCAGATGCACTTGAGAATGCAGCTATTTTCCCAAAAGTGACACCTGTTACTGATTCTTCATTAGCTTTTAAGTTTTCCTTTTTCCAAAAGAAAGAAAAATTGGGCAAGGAGTTGTGTCTTTGCCAATACAGTAACATTTTTTCACTTCTGACTTTGGAAATTTTGGGGAAACAGCTGGTATATAGTGATATACAGTGTGAAAATATAATCTGAATAAAAGCAAAGAGAAAATAGTCTCTTAATGAAACATGAACTGATGACAGCCATGTAAACCTATTTTGTTTAATCTAGTTGCAGGCATACTAAGCCAGATTGTTCACACGTACTGTAAATCCTCAAGTATAGTCCGCCCTTGAGTATAATACGCAGGGGATTTTTAGGGGGCTGTACCTCTGAAAAACCTAAACCTTGTGTATAATACGCACCCCTTCTCTTACTTGAGTCAAGGAGGTCTATATAACATCCTTGGTTTGTAAAAATGTATACGGTAACTTCCTTTATTATTATTGTATATATAACATAATGCAAACGTGTAGCTTTTTTGTGCATTTTGTTTGCAGAAAATAAAGAAATAACAGTAATAACGTTTAATAAATGTTGCTTACTGCAAGTTATGGATGATTCTTTTAGGACTTCATTGCTTTCAGGCTTAGCTTAAGGTATTTTCGCACCCGACATCATAAAATGTGTCTGAATAAACATTGCTGGACAGCAAATAGAGACTTGGACATTGCTTAGAAAATATTTTTCATTTTTAACCTCGTATATAGTACGCACTAGGGATTTTGACCTTTAAATTTTGGGAAAAAAATGTGGATTATACTTGAGAATTTATAGTACTTCTGTTATTCTTATATCTGGGGCATATAAAGAGTCTTGCAGCCAAAGCAGATCAATTTTTTATAGAAAAGAGTTCATGCAATTAACAGCAGATCAAGGATTACAGATGGAGGATTTCATCTCTATAAAATCACTTTTCTTCAGAATTATGTTTCACTTTCCTGGGGCCTTGGAAACAAAGAAACATCATAAAGCACTTCAGAAAAATGATTGGTTTGAAAAGAAATTGTGTATTTCATTGATTCCTCAAAACTTCAAACAATCATCTAACAATATTTGAGTTTGTAATTCTATTTAAAAATGATGCCTGCAGATATAATGGTTCAAATCATTTTGGATTGCAATGAAGATGTGTTGTTGTTTGTGATGTCCTTGAGGTTTGACATTTTTTTCTGATTAAAAAAATTTTTTTGGTTCACTTATTTGCATTTAGGAACTTATTGTAGTAGACATCCTCATAACTAGTGTTAAACAAAGGTAGATGAAAAATTGATGGCCATAGACAAATAGAAAAATCAAGTTCAGGAACAGCACAGCAACAGTGACAGGTACTAAATCACAATCATCAGTGAAATTTATTTGTAGGTGTGGTTGTGTAATAAGTAGTTTGTTTCCCAACCACATGGTTCCAAGTTCAGTCCTCCTGCATGACAATTTAGGCGTCTTCTGCAATAATTTCAGGCTGACCAAAGCCTAGCGAGTGGATTTGGTAGATAGAAACTGAAAGAAGGTTGCCATGGTAAGTAGCTTGCTTACCAACTACATGGTTCTGGGTTCAGTCCCACTGCATGGTACCTTGGGCAAGTGTCTTCTACTATAGCCCCAGGCCAGCCAAAGCCTTGTAAGTGGATTTGGTAGATGGAAAATGGAAGAAGCCCATCGTATATATATATGTGTGTGTGTGTGTGTATGTTTGTACGCCCCACTATTGCTTGACAACCGCTGTTGGTGTGTTTACATCCCTGTAACTTTGCGGTTCAGCAAAAGAGACTGATAGAATAAGCACTAGGCTTACAAAGAATAAGTCCTGGGGTCGACTTGTTCAACAGAAGATAGTGATCCAGCATGACTGCAGTCAAATGACTGAAACAAGTAAAAAAAGAATATATATATCTGTAAATGTAATATGTAACAATTATTCGGTAGCCATGATAAAACTCCGAGTTTCAGATGCCGAGGTGGAAATCCACGCTGTCATCTCTTCAGTTATCCTGTTAATTTAAATTTTTATCATGGCTACCAAATAATTGTCACATATTACATTTACAGATAAATTCCTTTATTTACATAATATTGAGGTCTCTTTCATTCTTTTGTTGTCTTACCATTACCATTTCTATCAATATATATATATATATATATATATGTGTGTGTGTGTGTGTGTGTGTGTGTGTGTATTTGTGTTTTTTCTCCCACCACTGCTTGACAACCATTGTTAGTGTGTTCCTGTAACTTAGTTCAACACAAAAGTCCAACAGGATAAGTACTAGGCTTAAAAAAAAAGAAAAAATAAGTACTGGGGCAGTGGCTCAAGAACAAAATTTGCTTTGGGGGTGCAAACCCAGGTCCAAATTCTTTTTACAAACAAGGATGTTTTTCAGTCTTAATATCAAAACAAACAGTTATAATAATAATAATAATAATAATAATAATAATAATAATAATAATAATAATAATAATAATTATTATTATTATAAAGGTTGGCCAAAAAGTTCTTAGGTTGTCCAAGATATCATGGAATGTAACCAAATGAAATTCCTTTTTTTAGCACAATCCCCTTTATAATCCCTTTTATGATCACTTTTCAAAATTTTTAAATGAAATAAAAATTTTAAAATTTGGTATATTGATGTAATTTTTCACGCTGAATCTGATGTTGTTATTCACTTGTTCTAAAACCATTTTTAGAAAAGTGTTGCAGTGGTTTAAAGTTTGATAATTTTTACCCAATTAAAAGAGAATGACTCTCCCCAGACACAACAGAATATGCTTCAACACACGAACTCACATAAAGGATCTTGCAAACCAAATGCCAAAACGAAATACTGTAGTTTAGTTCATATAAACAATACATATTTTGTAGCGAGAACATTAAATGATGAGAAAATAAACTGTAGTTCATGTAGCGATCGAACTACTGGAAAAGACTGCCAAATCTCATCCCAAAGAATACCCTAATGTTGTAAAATAAAGAAGGACTAGATCAGTGGTTCTCAAACTGGGGTCTGTGAAGCAATTTTAAGGGGACCACGAAGGGACGCTAAATTATTGTGAAAACTAAGTGGCATGAGACAGTTAAGTTAAAAAATTCCAAGACTTCCAATTTTTGTCGTTGACTTCAAAAATCCATGCTACTCCTACACACTCATTTGCTAATTACATTTGTACAACAAGTGTGATTGGCTGAAGGAAAATATGTGGGTATAACGGTTGATCGTGCATATGCTGTCGCTATTCTACGTTCACATGATTCACCACTCCACTACTGCAATCCACATGTTTGCATGTCTCATTGTCATTATCCTCACCGGTGCATGTTCCTGCATAACTTTGCCCTTTGCCAGACAACCATTCTCATCCTGCATGTTGGCTGGGGTTTGTAAATCATGTCTGGTTTTCATGGCAACGTGTTCTGACGGAACTGTCTTCTCAACGGTTATCAATTCACGGAGGTTTATCTACGAAAAAACAACGTTCACATACACTTTGCTTTTCTTCCTAAGCTAACAGTGAGAGGTAAGCTTTATTGCTAATTAGTACACCCAAAAGCTGACTACAATAAAGCATATATGCACACCCGTAGTATATGATAAATGCGAAAGAAGTATACAATGTAGTTATATTAAATTGGTTTTATCTCTTTTTACAATGCTTCTCCCCCTCCCCCCCAAAAAGAAGTAAAAGAAAATGAGATATGACCAATCTTATTTGAAATTTGATTTTACTGTGATAAAGTCTGATGGAGAAGAGAAACCATAGTGTGTTTTGTGTTCCAACGTTTTGGCGTCTACTTCATTAAAGCCCAGCAATTTAAAGAAGCACTTTGAAACGAACTATCCCAGTTCAATAAATAGAGATGTCGACTTCTTCAGACGCGAAGCCGACATCTCTATTGGCAAAATCCAGACTTAATAACACAGGGATGTCTTCGCTGGACATTATGGCTAGTTTAAAAGTGTTCTACGAGGTTTCAAGGAAAATAGCTATTGCTGAAAGCCCCACAATATCAGCGAAAAGCTGATATTGCCTTGCTGCAAAGATATTATATCGAATGTGTTGGGAAGTTCTGAACTTCGGAAGCTGATGCAAGCCTCTTTCTCAAACGATACAGTTAGCAGGCGAATACTATTAGCTGTCTGATAACATTTTGTTGCAGGTGGTCTCAAAGATTCACAATTTGCTTTTTAACTTTTTCGCGATCCAGCTTGATGAAATGATGGATGTTGTCATCTTAGCCTAACTTTGCGTCTCTGTGTGTTGTACATAATAATCGCCTGGAAGACGAATTCTGGTTTTGCGAAACCCTAAGTACCAAAACAACTGCAAGTGAAATATTTGATAAAGTGGACAAATCTGTTGAGACCCATGATATTGTAGGGGCAGTTACCTCCCCTGACGGTGACTGCTTAATGAGTTAAACAACAGAGGGCATTACGCAACATTAAGGTTCAGAGACTCGGCTCATCCTCTTTTCTCGCCAAGACGTCGGACTGTAAAGACGTAACCAAATTGTCTCTCTCATGACACGAGGCAATGCACAGGAGAACATCATGGCCTCCACGCATCAAGCCATTTTCATTTATCATCCAGCTTGTGTATACAGACATGTACCACATTCTAGGATTTTAGTTGCTTTCTCATGCTAGCACTTCCAACACTTAACCCAGCTGTTCAAGTGCCTACATTCCTACGATGTAAAGATCAACCCGGCTAAGTGTGTATTCGGTTCTACCAGCTTGGAATTCTTGAGGCATCTCATTGGTGCCGACGGTATTCGTCTGCTTCCCTTTAAGGTGGAAGCCATCAAACGCTTGTCTCCTGCTCAGAAATTTTATTGGTTTAATTAATTATTATCGTCGAATCATTCCTAACTGTGCGGAGAAGTCGCTCCTCTTTACCCAGCTCTTGAAAGATCAACGGGGGAAAAAAAAAGACTCCCAGATAACGCTGTCTATTACAGCCATTCAAGCTTTTGAATCTGTCAAAACTGACCTTACTCAAGCATCCTTCCTCGTTCATCCTGTTGCGGATGCAAAATCATCACTTACTTTTGATGCGTCATCATCAGCTGTTACCGCAGTTTTAGAGCAATCTGTCAACAGCTGAAGCCAGCTGTTAGCTTTCTGCTCTCGCCTACTGAAAAATGCTGAATAGAGATACAGTGTGTTTGGTAAAGAACTCTTAGCAATTTACCTGGCGGTGAAGCATTTCTCTTATCTTCTTGAAGGTAGAGATTTCACTATTATAACCGACCACAAACCGCTAACGCTCGCTCTCTTTGCCAAAATGGACCAGTATTCGCCCAGGTAAACAAGACATTTGGACTACATATCACAGTTCACTTGTGACGTGTGCCACATCGCTGGCACTGACAAGATCCCTGCCGACGCCTTATCTCGCCTGCCTATCGGTGCATTGTCGTCTCCTGCTTCGATTGATTTGGTTGCTATGGCTACTGGCCAACCCTCCTTGGACTCTCTGGACGTCTCTTCACCACAGTTTTCCTGCTGCAAGTTTGACCACCTGCCTCTGCCTTTTTCCGAAGAAACTATTCTCTGCGATGTTTCTACTGGGTCACCACGACCCCTCATTCCTGAATGTCACCGTTGTACTGTTTTTGAAGTCCTGCACCCACTGTCACACCCTGGCATTGCGGCCACAGTAAAGCCTATCGCGGCCCGCTATTTCTGGCCGAATATGCGTCGGTCTATTACTGCTTAGTCACGTGCCTGTATTCCATGTCAGCGTTCCAAGGTGCATCGGCACCTGAGAGCACCTCTTGGACACTTCCAGCCACTGGACACCAGGTTCCGTCACATACACAGCGACCTGGTTGGTCCTTGGCCGGTCAGTTGTGGATTTTACTTATATATTGACCTGTATATATATGACCTGAAGCCATGCCTCCCGTGGACATTTCCGTGGAAACAGTCACCAGAGCACTCATCTCTGGGTGGATATCTCGCTTTGGAGTACCCTCTAGAATTACTACTGATCATGGATGCCAATTTTAAGCTTGTCTGATCCGTGAGCTTTTGAGATTGTTCAGAGTTCAACACACCCACACCACAAGTTAACATCCCGCCGTGAACAGAATGGTGGAAAGTTTCTACCGACAGCTCAAAGCTGCTATTCGCTCGGCTCTTGACCCTCATCATTGGTCCGAGTCTCTCCCCATTGTTCTGCTAGGGTGCCGCTCATCTGTCAAGGAGGATTTAGGCTACTCCTCCACTGAGCTCCTGTATGACACTACCTTAGCACTTCTTGGAAAAATGTTGGCACCCATCGACTTACCGAATGCGGACCCCACATCTTACGTCATGCGACTCAGGTCATTCTTTACTGACCTGCTACCGATGCTTCCTCGTGACCAGTCTATTTCTTCTGCAGTGCCTCAGGATATTTCTACCTGAACTCACGTGTTTGTATGAAATGATGCCTTCAAGGGACTGCTCACACCTCCCTACACTGGACCCTATTGCGTTCTAAGAAGCATACCGAAACTGTTCGTTGTGGACATTCACAGAAAAAAAAAAGAGACTGTCTCTATCGACAGAGTGAAAAAAGCCTTTTATGAAACATTTATGCCACTTGCTGACACACCCATCATTCCACAAATACTGCCACCTCCACCCCAACAAGCACCACTTCGACCCACCAAAACACCAACTACACAAACACATTCTTCACCTTACAGGACACGTTCTGGCAGATCGGTTCAGTGGCCGAAGAAATTGTCTCAGACTATTTACATTTCTTAACTTTGCATTGCCAGTGACCGTTCCGAGGAATAGACTTATGTTGTTATAGACACCACATTCACATTTTCTCTCTTTCAGTATCATTGTACATATATACTTTGTTCTATTTGATTGGACACCTTTCTTTGCTGAATGTTTTTCTTTGTACATACTTGGATTGTATTTTTTTTTTCAATTTCAATTGTTCATACAACAGTTTTGCCATGGTTCGTTCCACTGTGTCCTTCTAGTGCACAGTCTGCCCACACTACTTTTAATCGACTGCTTCCAGGGGGGGGGGGGGGCTCTGTAGGCGCAATTACCTCCCCTGACGGTGGCTGCCTAATGAGTTAAACAATAGAGGGCATTATGCAATATTAAGGTTCGGAGATTCAGCTCATCCTCTTTTCTCAACAAGACGTCAGACTGTAAAGACACAACCAAGCTGTCCCTCTCACGACACGCCAGCTAGCAGACAGGAGGCAATGCACAGGAGAACATTATGGCCTCCACGCATCAAACCATTTTCATTTATCATTCAGCTTGTGTATATACATTTAGCCACATTAAAGGTGTTTAAAGTCACAGCCTTGTTTATATGTTTCTTTATACCGTGTTCCTTGTTTATATATTTCTTTAAACCATGGTCCAGCCTTCTGAGTAGAGTCACATTAGATAGCTCCACAACCTATTCATCTATAATATCAATTGGGAGCATGTAAATAGCGCGTGCACCGACGGCGGTGCTTGGTTGCTGTTCCGGTTTTCAGACTTTGGTGAAAGAAAAAACCCTAGCTGCTATTTGGTACACACTGTACAATTCAACAAGCACTAATGGTGAAAACCATGCATGATAAAATAAAGAAAAAATGTTCTGAATTACGTTATTATAGCGGTGAACTTCATCAAGGTGAACGCATTCAATTCTCGTCTGTTTGCTGTGTTGTGCAAAGAAAATGATTATGAATTCGAAACTCTTCTGTTGCACTCACAAATGAGGTGGTTTTTGAGACGTAAAACAACAAAGAGGGTCTTCCTTCTATGAAAAGAAGTCAACGAAAAAACTGTAAGGGCACTGGCATGTAAAACTTTTTGAAAAGTTTGAGAACTACTGGACTAAATTTTGGTAATCCTAGATGACTTTAAAATTGTTGGGTGTTCAGCATTTGCAAACTTTAAAATGACTTTCATTTCCATAGTTAGTATGCAAAACTGCATCAACACACCAAATTTAAAATCAATTGGAACGAAATTGAAAGAATTAAAAAGTGAAGGCTAAACACAAAAAATCCTCCACACAACTTTTTTTTTTCATTGGTGTTGCATTGCTTGGATCGCATTGGTAAAGAAGCTATCCTGTTGGTCAAAAAGTCTTCAACAGCAGATAAGACGTCATCATCACTGCGATAGTGATCCTTAGCCAAGTGTTTTTTTTTATTTTGGCAAACAGACGGGGCCAAATTACTAAAATAGGGTGGGTGATCCAACCAGTTCAAAGCCGGCAGATAACA